>NW_027185712.1:35794738-35803216 GCF_028583685.1 Petaurus breviceps papuanus
TCTCTGTCTCTGCCTCCCTCTCCATCTCTCTCTCTCTGTCTCTTGTACAGGTCCAAGTTTACCCACCACATTGGTGCCAGGAACTGAGCTGATAAAGGGAAATACTAGGCCTTGTGGCCTTGAAAAATAGGCTTGGCCTTTCCCTTTGGGCTGTTTCATTTGTCCTTTCAATTCTGCCACAGGTGGTGGAATCTTCACTGGACCTGGAATCAAGCCACATGACTGACAATGGAGGCAAGATTCAAGGCTGGGTGTGCAGCCAGTGAGGCCTGGTGATGTCTGAGACTCAAGCCCAAGGTGGGGGGCATGCTTTGGTCTTGGAACTTGGGAATGTATTATGAAGGAAATGAGCTAAATTGTAAACTTATTTCCTTTCCCCAGACACTGAGGTGGTACATGGAGAAGATTATATACCCAGGTGTTGGGGGGATGTTTGTATAGTTACTCTTGTTATTACTTTCAAGTAAGCTTTCCTTTGTAAAATCTAATCCATCTAAATGATTAAACAGGCCTGGGGTACAAGGACCCCTCTGACAATTGTGAAACACCATCACTGTGGGATAGAGCCAGAGAATTGTGGGAGAGAGGTGAAATGCAGAAAGGCTTCCAGGCAGTGGGAGCCAGTGTAATTCCTGTAAAATATCCTCCTGAATTCCTAAAACACTTAATGTCTGTATTACTTGTTTGGCCATTTGTTATTTTTCTTTTTAGGCCTCAGGTTTTGGATTGTTTTGTTTTAATGTATCTACTTTGTAATTAAAAACTCAGGTTAGTGATGCTGAAGACTATTCTTACATCTTTGTGTTCTCCACTGCTCCCTTAAACGACACTTTGTATGCAGGAGTCAACTAGCAAATTACAATGCTTTACTTGACTATAAGTAAACGTATAATAATCTTTTGTGGAAGATTGTACTTTCATTTTTCCTTTAAATAACTTCAATACTTAATTTGCAGTGAGTAAAATTTAGTAATATATAAAATTATCTTGAGATTTGAGAATATGTGTGGATAAAATGGAAGCTTTTTTCATACCAAATTGATTTTTGGAAGTCTGACAGATCATTTCTTAATTTTTCATCCTAATATTCAAATCACCTCTCAAATAAAACCACTTTAATCAACTAAACTGACTCATTGCTTCCCAATTCTTTTAAGGATGGGCCCCTTAATAGCTTGTTTTATTAAGGTCATTCTTCTTACTAACCTGTTTGTTTCCTTCTCCAATCCCTCACCTTGTGTTTTCACTCATGTTTTTATTCTTCCCACCTGGAATTTATGGGGATATGACAAGGATTCTCTTGTCAGCCAATCCAAATTTTATATTCCTTTCATGGCCTGCTGCTGTGAAATTCTTTTAAAAAAGTCTAAGCAATAACAGGCAGACTGTATAATATACTGTTTGATAATTCCTTATAAATCTGTCTCCAAAACATCAGAAATATTTTCTCACTTTTTTTCAGGCATATACATATTATTTTCCCAACTAAATCTAGTGATTGTACCTACTGCTTTCTTTGGATTTCTCACAATGCCTAAAACAAAGCAAGGGAAATGGTAACTATTCTAAAAATACTTGTTGCATTGAATTGACTATGAGTGGTTAGCTGAGGGTTGATTGGTTTAGAAGTCATTCTAGTTAAGCTCTCTTGTTCCCCAACTCTATTCCAGAGAAAAATCAGGAGACTTGGGTTTGTAGGATGGAATTAATCTATAACCACTTTGAGTCAGTAATGTTCTTGAGAGGTCTAGCAAGCCCTGAGGCAACAATTCTGTATTTCTGAAAGAAAATGATTGACACTGAAAAAGTATTGAAGGTAGGAATTAAATGTTACTTCTAGATTAGATCAATACTCCAACTGGCAAGAGGAGGGTGGATGTCTAGATTGGCTCAGTAATTTAGTTGGGGAGAGGATGGTGTATGTATTCATGATCATCCCTTTTGGGGTTCTGGGTTCAGTTGCTAGACAAGTTATACTAAAAGTAGACAACACACAGAAAGCTGCAAGTTTCCAGAATCCAAACCATTTGGGGGGAGTGCAGCTACTCCATATTGCAGAGGAACACTGGGGAAGACTCTGGAAAAATGGTAATGACATGATCCTAGTGATTTCTCACTGTCATTAACCAGAACAAATATGTAAGAAGTCATTTTAACATAATGTTTGTGAAATGCAATGTAAAAAATAGGTGCTTTTTTGGTTTAAAGGTGGGGTTTTTGTTTGTTTGCTTATTTAAAAGAAGCAAGTACTAAAGGAAAAAATGCTTTATTAATCAAGATCAGATGTTAATGTTAAAAACTGTAACTTTTAATCATGACCCATAGTTGGTTATATTAGGGCAGAAAATGACAGAGAATAAGTAATAATTTATGCAGAAACCTTAGATATTAATAATTGTAGATAGAATTTACATAATCAAACTTGAAGATGAAAAATTAATATTTTATCATTTTCTTATGATGCAATAAAATATTGAATGATAAGTTCCAATAATCAAATATAAATTCTCGTTTTGCTTGATAATGAAAAACATTTAATTGACATCACAATGTAATTTAGCCAAAATATTATATCAATTAGTGATAAATCAAAATTCTTGTAAGTTTTTTCTCCTACCCTATAGTTCTCTGAGTTGCTTAGCTCTAGATACTAAAGTCAGTGTATCCCAGGTTTTAAGACCCCTCCATAGCATTATACAGCATTAAATAATTTTTAAAATGAATACAAACATTAAACATATAATCAACATATGATAAACATTAGAAAATGTATCACATTAATGTGTTTTTTACATTTTAGCTTAATAGATTTTTCCCCCTAACACCCTCCAACCAGCACATTTGAACATGAGAAGTTAACTAAACAAATTATTCAATGCATATCATGAGGTGACACTCATTTTAATGTGTATCATATGATCTGAATGTTTGCACATTTTTACTATAATGCAAATAAAGTTCTTTTCTTTAGCTACATGAATTTATTACATTAAATATAGGCCTACAACTTTGAAACATACTATAAACAAAGTACATGTGTAAATTGCCATCTTTACTCTTCCAAACATAAAAGAGTATCTTGTAAAAATGTAAAAGCAATATGTTTTATAGCATTGCATTTTAATCTTACTCTCTAGGAACAGCCATATAAATAAATTGTTAACAAGAATAAAAAAATCAACATCTCCTACTTTAAATTAATTTAGTGTCAAAAAACACTTGAACATACTGCTACTGACCTCATAGTTAGTTATCTAATTGCTTAATTGTGCCTTATGGATTGAATTCCTATCATGGCTCACTTGTTACCATTATGTGTGATTGAATAATGGCAGACTTTGATACACCTACATATAGAACTTTCTGTGTGTGTGTGTTTAACCAGCTGTATGAAAATAATTTAGGCACGTACCATGAAAATGAATAGAGAACCAAAAGGATTGTGTTTGCAAGAGTCCACTGTGAGGTGAGTACATACCTGTGCTAGTGCGATAGGTGGCTGGCTGCAAAGGGTCCCCCTGACTCTGGCTGAGGCTCCGCATAGGGGGCTTCTGATACACTCTGTCTTCATAAATGGGATCTATGTGGTGTTCTGGAGACTGCAGTGCCCTCAATTCGGAGCCAAGGTGGCTGTGTTGGCTGCTGTAAGATGCTCGAGACCCAGCTGTAAATGAACAAATAGAAAAATTAGGAAGGGAACACCACACAGATGAGACTGGTTTCATCAAAGGCATATTTGAACATAAGTTTGGGGTTTTATTTATTTTTTTAAAAAGAGAACTGTTGAAATGTGCAGAAAATAACATGAAATGACAGCAATGAGTCAAGCTAATCAGCTTATCGGCATCCCCCCAGCTGCCTTACTCCTGATTTTCCCATAAGGAAGATAATATTGCAAGAGATAGATAGTTATTGTGCAAAGCCAATAAAACCACTTTCTCACAATCTCACTAATGTAGCTGGAATACTCACTAACGGAATTAATTAACAAGGAAGACAAAACAAAAGGGCAAAAACACATTCCTAATTGGACTGGGTATTTCCAACACAAAATTTGCTGCAAAAATCACTTCAGGTGATATATAAATACATTAATGACCAAAGCAAATCATCTTAATGCTTCTCTTGAAGGTTGATGGAGCATTTTGCCTCATGAGCATTTTCCCCTTGGATTGTGAATGAACCACAATGCTAAGAGCTTTCTATAGTCTAAATTCCCAGGGGATGAATAAATTAAACAGATATTCAAGGAGAAAATGTTTTAAAGTAACAGAAAAACTGAAAATAAGGTAATTTTCTTTTGCTGCCACCTCAAAATGAAAGTACTAACTCTAAGTTTTCTGAAAAAAAAAAGGAAATGATGTATGATAACTTACTAAGTAATCCAATAATTATGAAGTAAAGTTTGCAAATTACTAGTCATTAAATGTTATTATTTTCATCACTTTCTTTCACAATACTGAAAAATGTACTCTGCCATGTAATTATTCTGATATTATGACCTGGAATATGTAATGCATGGATCATGCAAAGCCTTGAAATTACAGACAGAGATTGATGACACAATTAGGAAGGCTAATGCAAATTAAAAGTCAACAGGGTATATGCTTTTAAGTGGTTCACCTAGTCATGAGAATTGAACAAATTCAACAGATTTACCATTCCTAGAAGTTGCTGAATGTTTGGGGAAAAGGCAAATAAATGACAGAGTAGGAAATTTATTTACCCTTTCTCTTTGTCTAAATCTAAATCTAAATTCCCATTTAGATTATTCTCAGCTGAATTATATATCCAAAAATAATTGTTTTGCATAATTAGGCTCATTGCACCTGGTTTATCAAGTGCCAAGATCAAGCTGAATATTAGCCTATTCACATGTTTGTTTGCTTGTTTTCATTTTTATGTTCTTGTAGGCACAGATGTGAGGCCCCTGATTTGCCTTCAGTAAAGTCACTGCTGCCAATTCATGTTATCTCTGAAGTTTATGACCACATTGTCAAGAACTGCAATGATTGCTTCATTTTTAACTATATGAGAAAGCAGCCATGATACTGCTTTGATGATTCTGCATGAAAGCTGCAATTAATTAAACATACCAAAAAGGTGTTCTCTGAGGCAAATTAAAGCATTTATGTCATTATTGTCTATTTTGTTCAGAAATTAAAAAAAAAACTACCAAGAAACGACTCAGCAGAATGTGGATCTTTTAAAGAAATATCTATGTTAAAATTGACTTGTTTAATCATTTATCTGTCACATATACACATGTTTACTTGGCCCCAGAAAGTAAGCTTTCAAAACCATCAGTTGGTAATTATAGAAAAGGAATATGAATTTGAAGTAATGGTGCCATAGACAACTTCTCAAAGTATTGTTATTTAAACATAATAGGACAAAATTATTGCATATTTGAATAATATTTTGCAGATTTTTCCTCCTTTTCCCCATGTGTATATACATATGCACATATACACATACACATAAACCTGTGTATATTTATGTATACATTTATGCATACATTTATGTAACAATAAAAATAGCATTATTTTAATCTGATTGTTTAGTTACTGTTGATAAATAAATCTGAGTTTTTTGTATATGTGTATGTCAATAAAGGAGGGAGAGAGAAAAAAAAGAGAGAGACCATACCAGGAGTTTCTTCATACGTGTTTAAAGGATGAAAATGGTCTTTTAAAAAATTTATCTATTCTGACCTCCCTAACTCTAGACAGAATAAAAGTAATCCATTCCAAAAAGATGTCTTTAATCTTCAGTTAAAGATTTACAAGAAAAATTCTCCCACAATTTCCCTTGGTAATACAACGGAAAAGATCACTCTGTATGACCTAAATGTTTGATGATTCATGGAAACTATTTTTCTTGAAAAGGAACTTTCTTTAACCAATGCATTCATTGATCATTGTCCTTCATTTCTAATCTATTGTTACGTATAAAAAAATCTTTAACCCTTATTTAAGAAATTTATTGAGAACCATGTTAGAAAAATCACTGAAAACCCAAATTATTCTGTTGGAAGTTTTGATTCTTTGAAAGTTGAGAGTTGTCATTATGGATCATGCTATTGCTCACATAAATGAATGCATCATCAAGCTGAGGTCTGACAGTATACCATAATAATAGAAACTTTTTGTACATAATATGGTTAGGGACTTCTGGCAAAAATGATTGCCTGAAAAGCAGCTCTCACTTACTTACACCAACAAAATACTCTAGTTCCAAACAGATAAAATAGTGATTAAGAAATGAGCAAATCCTTCTACAGCAGAACTGCACAAGGAATTAATCAGCATTTCAGGGCAACTGAAAAGTGGGGTAATTGCCAGCACCACCCTAGCCTACCGGCAATATAGGCAAGAGACTCGTGACACCTTGCCATAGCAACAACAGCAGATGACTCAGGTGAAAAAACATTAGGGTGGTCAGAAAATCATAGGGTAGAGACTCTGAAGTGGCTGTGAGAGCAGTGATGAAATGCTGTGACAGAGAACCCAAGTCCAAGACTTGGATGTCTTTAAACACTTCCTCCTGGGAAGAGAACATAGCTCTGAACCTTAAAGATTTTGTGTGCATGCGTGTGTGTGTGTGTGTTTGTGTGTGTGGAAACTAACCCTGAGAGGTAAAAAGTTAGGGCAGGAACCCAAGGGACCTGGGAAAGACCCAATAGCAGGGGACAAAGCTTGGCCCTGATACAGAGCCTCAATTTAGATACAAAAGTTGAACAAATGAGAAAATCAAGGAAAATACCAATCAGCATTAAAAAATTATAACAAGTCTAGAGATATCCCAAAAGAAAATATGTAATAGCTGGGACTAGACACTTAAAGCGAAAAAAAGGATTTTCCACCAGGACTACATGAATACCTAGAAGAAATGAAGCAAAATATCAAAGAAAAAAATTAAATAAAAAGCTCTGAAGTAAAGAAATAGAAGGCTGCTAAAAGTCCTAGAAGACATTGTGGTAAACCTTAATAAATGAACTCCCTAAAACTAGAATAGACTAAACAGAAATCACTGACTCCATAAGATAGTAAGACATACTAAGAACAAAATCAAAAGATTGAATAAAGAAAACAAGGAAATGTAAAGGTATCTGGTATCAAAAACAAGCAACCTGGCAAATAGGCCAAAGGGAAATTATTTAAATATTATTGGTCTCCCTGGAAAACATGATTTAAAAAGCCCAGACCTTATATTTTGAAAAATCATAAAGGAAAATTGTACTGAGAAATTCTTAAAAAGGATGATAACATTGTGGAGGGAATAGTGAGAAGCAAAATAGACTTTCAGACTCTAAAGGAAAGGTTAAAATAAAAGATAAAAGAGCTAGGATTTAAGATTTCCCTATTAAATAGGGAATGTCTGAACAAATCATGTTATTCAAATGCAATGGGATTTTATTGCTGGTCTTTTACTGGAATATTATTGTAAGAAATGACAAAGGAAATTATTTCAGAGAGTCTTTGGGAGTATGAACTGGCAGTAAAGAGAAAAAGACCAAAATAACTTTAAAGCATAGCAACAATGTAAAGAAAAATAACTTTGAGAGAATTAAGAACACCAATCAATGCAATGGTTAATGATATTTCTACAGGGGGTGAACTGGGGAATGATAGTTGTCTTTCAAGCACTCAGTGGACTATCTGGTGGGAGAGAGATATTTATCCGGTTTGATCTATAAGAGCAATGTGAAGAAATTTTAAAAAGGACAGTTTAGGCATGATAGAAGTGGGGAAAAGTAACCTTCTAATAATCAGAACTATCAAAAAGTAGAATGGACTGCGTTGGGAGAAGTGTGTCCCCCTCACTGGATTTCTTCCACCAAAGGCTAAATGAACAACTTGTCTGATGGATTAAAGTTGAAATTACTATTATTTGTGTGTGGATTGGACTGTTACTTCTGAGATTCCTTCCAACTCCAAAATTCTATGATTCTGCAAAAAGAAAACTTTCCAAATCATCTATCTAATAGCACTGAACTAATTATATCAACACTATAAAAATATCTTCACATCAGTTGAGCAATGATGTCTATGTGTGCAGAATTATCTAATATTAGATACAGAAAAATCTGAAAGATAATATCTAATCCAGCTCCTCATTTTAAAGATGAAGCAAATAATGCTGAGAGAGGTTAAATGACTTGTTTAATCCAGTAAGTGACAGTTATTTTGTCATCTCAAAATGTGTCCCTAGGCATGTCACACTCAGTACATTAAAATAGAACTCAGTAATCTTTTCCTCTTAACTCTACTCAATCTAAATTTATATGAAGGCCATTAAACTCCTAGTCACTCAGTCTGACCACCTTGGTTGGCATCATCCTAAACTCTTCACTCTCAGTAACCCAACATATCCAGTGCAATGGTAAATCTCATTTTTACCTTGAAAAGATGATAGATTGATGATAGATAGATAGATAGATAGATAGATAGATAGATAGATAGATAGATAGATAGA
>NW_027185712.1:35803226-35911034 GCF_028583685.1 Petaurus breviceps papuanus
AGATAGATAGATAGATAGATAGATAGATAGATAGATAGATAGATAGACATATACATACATATCCCTTTGAGTCCACTCACATCTAGACTATTATAATTAGTTTTTAAATTGGTGTCCCTGCCTCATATCTGTTTCTACTCCCCCTCTGAGCTTACTCTATATTTTCTGTACATACTACATTTCTATACAGTTACTTTCATGTTTACCTACCTCATTAGAATGGAAGCCCTGTGCAGACAATGATGCACATTGGCATCATTATAATCTGCATAAAATTTTAAGAGTTTCGTCTAGGGACATTGAAAGGTTACATGACTTTTTGCAAAATTTGGGTTAAATCCAAGACTTGAACTCAGGAAGTTCTGGAAGCAAAATTCTACCAAGCTGCTTTTCTTTGGTCAACTTCGATGCAATCAAAATATTGAAATCAACAAATCTACTTTTATTGTTTTTTTTGTGGTGGAGACATGGTTTTGAACACAATAAAAGTATCATCATGGTAACCTAGATCTAGAACCAGAATTGACTACAGAAGTCATCTAGGACAACTAGTACATCACATCCATCTAGTTCATTTTCCAGATGAGGAAACTGTATACCAAGGATGTCAAGTGACTTGCTAATTTCACAAATAACTGGTAAACAGTAGCAGCAGTATTTGAAATGAGGTCCTCTTATTTTAGGATACCACACAACACTTTCTCTTCCTAATTTTCCAAATGTTGATATTTTTTCAAATGACAGCTTAACTAAAAATGAACACATATACCCACTAGAGAAAATGTTTTCATTAAAGGGTCAGGGAAGATACTATGATTAAATTTATCTCCCTTATTTAGAACTGCTTCACAAAGGAAGTGATATTTCCACTAAAAGGAGCTGATAATGATCTTTAAGGTTGTTGGCAAGCTTGAGACCTCTTTGAACTCAAATTTCCTAAACAATGTTCAGAAAAGAGATTGGTACAACAGGAAATTATTCTAATCACCACCAGTCTTTTATCGACTTTCATAAGCATTAACTTCTTGATGTTTTCCACATGTAGGAAAAAGTAAAAGGTGATTGTTCTTAAAGATCTATAATATTGTTGGTGTACGTATTTACTAGACAGAAGAAAATCGTACCTTCTATGCAACTTAGTAGCTGCCCTTTGAGAACTATTGCAAAAAAAAAAAAGTTATCACCCCTTGGAAAACCTGTGGATGAAATTCTGTGATCTTAAATCATACCGAGAAAAAAACACTTAGTCATTATGAAGGTGCATCTGAGATACTTTTTGGTTTGGTATTACTTAAAAGAATTTGCTTATGTTCTGCTAGCCTAGACTCCAGTAACCCACAGGTTTGTCTATACCCCAACAGAGCACTGGAAAAGGACATTAATGAAGGTGATCATACTGATTGACAAAAAAAGGATGATATTGACCATAAATTAGTGTTTGTCAGGTATGGGGAGACTAATGAAATTTAAATTGTATCATTAATGTGCTAGTTTTCCTCCTATATTTTATAATGCTACTTGAAATCATTCAGTTATTTCGTCAAGGAGTAAGTAGTTAGAAGAACTCACTATAGACCAAAGATTAGAACAAAGCATGAATTTTGTGAGAAGTTATGATAAATAAAAACATTATATACATACATACATATGTATGTATGTGTGTGGGTTTAGAAACTGGGCCAAAAAAGACCCAGGTAACATTACACTGAGCTGGTGACTTAATAGGTATTCTGGTACATAAGATACACAGCCTTACATTGTACTTAACTATTTGTGTATGTGTCTAATGTCCCAGACTATATTATAATAAGCTCTTTGATAGCCAAGATGTTTTCTTATTGATTTTTGCCTCTACCACTTTGCCTAGAAAGTGCTTTACACAAGTAAGCACTCAATAAAAATATGTTGAATGAATGGATGCATTAAGGGATGTATGAATGAGAGGAAGACTAAAGATATATTTATATAGATATATATCTCTATCTGTATATATTTTATTTAAGTCATAGATATGCTATTCTTAAGTAAAAATAGCTGTTTGCCCTGGATTACCTTGCTGAATTAATACAATGATATTGTCTGTCAGAGAGAAGTATTTTTTTAAAGGGCACTACAACTTCAAAGCATTTGTATTCCTAATCTGTATGGAACTGTGACTTCCTTTAATATGTCAAGAACTATGATTCACTTTTATTTAATCTTTTTAAGATTTTCAGGGCACTAAGTTTTCTCACATAACTACCTCAAGTTGGCGGAAGGAAGGCTACTGTAGTCTCTCCATCAGTCCAGTATTTCATAACTCATTGAGGTATATTATTAATAATGACAACATTGAAAATTACCATTTGTGCAAAACTACATTAGTTTGTACTTTAGCATAATTAAAATAATTTTAAATATGGTTAATGTTAATAGTAAAAGGGACAAAGATATGAGGAAATTCCCTGTTTGATTTTTTAAAACTTTTTAAGTTTCTTTCAGGTGAAGATGTTTGCAAGATCTCTGGCCTTGGAAGAACTAAAAGCATGATCACTCTGAAGTGTTTCAGGAATGATTGTTAGTCCACTTAATTAATCACATCACTCTTATTAAAATTCAAACTGGGAGGAGCATTGATTTGGCTTGGTTTTTTCTGTCCTCTTTTTTTCAGATGGCTGAATACTTGGCTCCTGAAGAAATAGTTTGGCCTTCTTTTTTGATATCCTAAACAACTACACTCAACACATTTTGGGGGTTGAATAAAAGACAGAAAATACAAATTATATTACAGTCAAAGAATACTGGACAGTTTAGCTCTGTTAAAGATAATTTTACAGACGAAGAAACTGTGGCCTCCATACCTAACACTGCTAAATACATTTTGAAGAGCCTGATTTAATGATTAAAAGAATTTGGATATCCCACAATGTTAATTTGAACCAATCCTTATCACAGTGTCCAACAGGTCATTTAATCTTAAAACTAGGGAGATATTTTTTCAAATGTAAATAAATCTGATCATTTGTAAAATAACCAAGAGCAAAATAACTACAATGGAATCAGAAATATAAATTTAAAGACTTACTACTCAATGATTTCAAATGATCAACTTATACATGTATTTAAAAGCCATACAATGTTAAAGATATAACCAGTGTTGTTTTTCCATGGGCAATTATAAATGGTGCTAGAATCATTGTCTATATTTTCATGCTCCAACAGATCAGTTGCCTGTCCAATGTGGGTACTTACTCATCAACACTCTTACTCTAGCTACATTATAGCTTACCTTTTTTTTCTGATGATACAGCTCCTTACTACTAATACCACTTTTTGTGTATAGTTCTCCATTAGTTATACATGCTACTATTTATTTATACCCACCATACATCTTTCTATTAAACTTTGGGGATTCACAGCTTTAATTCTATGAAAATTATAGTATTTCATGTTCTCCTGCTCAATAGTATCACTAGAAGAATACTGGTACCAAACAGACTCCTGTTTCAGGGAGAATCTAGGGATTATTAAAATGATCACAATTTCCAAAAGTAAGCCAGACACATCTCCTCTTCCAGTTCAATTATGGGCCCATTTCAATGACTATGATGACATTTTTTTCTTGAAAGAATTTAGGATTTGTCTGGATTTGTGATTTCATAAATGAAGGAAATATTTTTACAGAAATCTCTTCTACCAATTCATGTCTAGAAGAGTTAGCTGAGACCCTGTTAAGTAGCTTGCCCAGGGTCATACAGTCAGTACCTATAAAAGATGGGACTTGAAACAGTCTTTCTGAATCAGAGGCTAAAATTCTATCCATTATGGAAGGTCATCTTTGAATGATTTGATGACATTCAAGAATAAAGATATTTAGTGAAATAATAGTAAATGACCAGAGCAATCTAGTAGATGAATGATAAACCCAAAGATCCAACCTTTTGTAACAAAAACTCATTATTTGACAAAACCTGCTGAGAAAACTGCAAAAGAGCATGGTAGAAACTAGGTATAGACCAGCATCTTAAGATTAGGTCAAAATCAAGATTAGGTTGAAAAGGGTACATGATTTCTACATAAAGGGTGATACCATAAGCAAATTAAGAGAGCATAGAATAGTTTATCTCTCAGATTTATGGATAAGGGAAGAATTTAGGACCAAAGAAGATATAGACAGCATTACAAAATGTAAAATAGATAATTTTGATTATATAAAATTTAAAAGTTTTTACACAAACAAAACCAATGCAACTAAAATTGTAGGGAAAGCATAAAGCTGAGAAAATTTTTTTTTTGCCATAAGTATCTCCTATAAAGCCCTTATTTCTCAAACATATAGAGAAATTAATCTAATTTGTAAAAATACAAGTCATTCTCCAATTGATAATTGGTCAAAGGAAATGAACAGCCATTTTTAAAGAAATCAAAGATATCTACAATCGCATGGGAAAATGCTCTAAATAATTATTGATTAAAGAAATGCAAATTAAAACAACTCTGAGGTACTTCCTCACACCTATCAGATTGGCTAATATGATAAAGAAAAAAAATTTGGATCTTGGAGGGGATGTGGGAAAATGACTGATGGGGAAATGTTTTACATAATAGCACATTATAACCTATATTTCCTTGGTTACCATCGCAGGCAGTGAAAAGAGGAGGGTAGGAGGTATAGAATTTGGAACTCAAAACTTTAAATAAAATGTTTTAAAAAATATTTATTGCAGAATATACATGGGTACTCCACAACAGCAGTAGTTAGCATGTCATCAAATGACATGGTAATACAAACTAAATGAACTAAAGTTTATTACATTTGTAAAGCTAGTGACACCCGATAAACAACTGGAAAAAAAAATGGAGGGAGCTGAGGCTACCTTCCCAAGGTCACACTATAATTTGTTGGCAGCATTAAGCAAATATTTTATGATTGTAGCCTTACAATCTTATTAATCAAAGATTGCTTAAAAAGCTTTGGAAGATATGACTCAAGATAATACAGAGGCAAGTTTCTAACACTTATGATTCAGTTAACCTTCACTCCCTCCCTCCTTTTTTGGATCTTAAATCAATTTAAGAAGGCACAATGGTTCAAATGTAAAAGAATAATTTTCTTAACATGCTGTAATCCTGAGCTATACTAATTTCTTGCATTATTCAAAATATCTCCCTTCAGAAAGGCAGTAATTTCTTTAAAGAATAAAATTTTGTTTTTCATGCATTCATATTCATGTTTAGTCTATGTATAATGTCATTTCATCACTCATAAAGCCAGGGGCATTTTACATTCAATACATTTCATATAATTTTACTACTAAATGTTGCCTGTTACAAACATTTATTACTCTCAAACATTCTGGGAAGAAAGTTGGGGGAGAGGGAAAATATGACTGAGGGCTAAATAAGATAGAAGATTGAATTCAGAGACAGCAGCAGATCAAATGCTACAAGCAGGTAGAGGAGATAATACCTTTCCTCTCTGAGATAAAGAATTGTCTCCAGGAAAAAGAAAAGAAAAAGTCAACTGTGTACAGTAATACCTAAACTAAAAGATAAAATCAAGGAATACAGCTCTTGTTTAATTGCACAAATAACTTATTCTCACTTCACAAAGGAGCTCAATTTTTGAAGATGGTAGAAATTTTAATAGCAATACTATGCAGCCTAGAATAAATACAATAGCTTTTGTTAAAAATCAGCAGGCTTAACTTTTGCTTTATAATTTGCACTAACTCAGGATTCTATTTCCTGCAAAATGGTGACATCATTGAGCAGTAGTACCAGTCAACAACATATGTGAGTGCTTAGTCTCTGCTCTGTGAAAATTTCTGAATGAAATAATTTTGTGTCTGTGTTTGATCACAAAAGTTTGCTCTGTTTGGATTAACAAAATATATGCTAACAAAAAAAGATATTTCAGGTTGTAAGTGCCTATGTATTTTATGATAATGAATCTATTCTTACAAATATTTGTATGTATGTATATGCATATGTACTCACACACATATATATATTTTTGTATAGAAACAATAGATACAAGCTATTTGTGAGAACAACACTATCTCTTTAAGTCCCAATGTATTTGTAAAATAGGTATGATAATAATAATAACAATGAATCTTCTCTTATAGGAATATCATGAGGAAAGCAAAAATATTTTATAAATCTTTAAATTATATAGGCACTTAATGCAGGTACACATTATATGTATATACTATATAGCATACATATAGACACATGCATATATGCATGTACACACATAAATTTACATTGCCTATAAATGTGTTTACATTTTTATATTTACATTGCATACACACACATATCCACATATCTGTGTGCATATATATGAAAGGCAATATGAAGTATAGTGGAGGAGGACATTTTTCGAAGTCAGAAAGATCTGGTTTTGTATGCCTTGTACATCCTAGGCATCTCTACAAGACTCTAATTTCTGAATTAGTAGAGGGAGTTTCATTACCAAGAGTCACACACCAATGAAATTAGAGGTCTAGACCCTATGTGTATATGTATATGTGTTTATGTATACTTGCATGCACATATGCGCATATGTACACACATAAATGCATGCACACGCATCCTTTTAGTATATACATGTTAATTACATGAAGCTGAAATGCATATTCAAAAGTTCATTGAATTTGTAATCTCATTACTGTTGATATTCATTCTAAAATACATATTGAAACCCATGTGCACCCTCTCTTTAGGGGGTCTCTGTCATTACATAAAGTGCTAGTCTCATTTTAAGGTCATATATGTTTCTTGATGTCTTTTTACACAGAAATCCTTGAAGCTAGTTTATAATCACCATTTACCTTTTGATTGCTCTTGGAGTCACATGAAACTGATTGTTCCAATCGTAGTGCTCCATTATTTATAACCATATGGGCACACTGATAAAATATTGCCACTTGAAATATATACTTTGGTGGAAATAAGATTTGAATGCAGTTTTTTTCTAGGTTTTGTCCCTGATATGAAATCTGAAAAGATTTTAATCTATGAATGGCAGAAACATTATTTTAATATTAGTAATAATTCACAGTGTTTTGAGACTTGCAAAAAACACTTTGATCACTCTACTGCAAGCATTATTAACATATTTTTCACAAATGAGAAAACTGAGGTTCTGAGAAGTTAAATTATTTGTCTATGATGACATAGGGTTCTATGTGTCTAAGGTGGCATTTGTATCCAGGCTTTCTAACTCAAAATCTAGTACTTTTTTCACTAGATTACAATTGAAGTTTGCTCCTCAGAGTCAAATGCTTTTGCTATAGTCTACAGTCAAAATACAGGGGGATCTTATATTCTTTGGAAAAATTACCTATGAAACCTTGCCAGTGCTCTTTTCATATTTTCATGAATGATATACTCAATATATCAATGTGTTCACAGATGATTCTTATAATAGGTAGATGACAATGTCACTCTGGTCATTTTTATTGGCAATGATAGTATCATTTATAATCTTTCCATTTTTTTAGAATGTTCCCCACTTGGAAAAATCTTCAAAATCAATTTTTGGAGCATGCTTGAAATTGTCACCTCTGTCACTGTTTTCTTTTCTACATGTATTTCATCTATTATAGCCATTTTTTTTCAATCTTTTAAAATGTCATTGATACCTCCTCAGATAATACTGAATTGGAAAGGGTCTCAAAGCAGTAGTTACATTACTCTGGCTGATGAGAATAAATTTCCAAAGAAATGCCTGGAGGTCCATTTCATTTCATATCCATTTGTTTTCCTTCTACCAGTTACAAATATTCTTGCAGTGATCTGCTATGTCTGGGTTCTTACACCAGCCACACTCCAAGTGATTATTTTCCCCTAAATACTAACTGAAACTTTTCAAACTTTTCCTTCTTCCTGATGTTCTGCAAATAAGCCGGTGCTTTAAACTGGTACTGATTTTGGTTGATATTCTTTTTCATTTGGCTAGGATAACAAGTTATTGATAGCTAAGATTTCTGGGCTATTTCTGGCTCCTTGGGGCTGTTTGGATTAAGCAAACAAGTTGTGCGGGAGCAGCTATAAAGCATACACTTACATCTCATCTTTATGTCCTTTCTTCCAATTTTGAATTAATTTTAACTTTTATCCTAACCAGCCAATAATCTGACTACACACTGAGTGCTAATACTGAAATTGGTAACCAATCATTTATTTTCTATTAAGGCATATTCTCTTTCATTTTTAATGTGCGTGATTTTATTGTTTCTCATGTACGTCATTTTCTAACTCTTTAAAAAATGTATTCACAAATGTGAGGTTTCTTAATAGTAGGCAGGGTTTTAATCTCCTTCATTTTTTGATCCCAAAGCATATTTTCACCAAAAGAGATAAATATGTGTAATCTATACTAAGTAATCATAACATTGCAAAAAAGACAAAATACATATATAGAATTTATTTTGTTATTTATGTAAATAATATATTTATTATATTTATATTTATCTTGTTATTAATTTTTTATTTATATTAAACATGTTTGTTTCAGGCACGTGATTTGGGGTAGGAAATTCCTAGTGAGAAATTTATTTCCATTGTTGCAGGTAGAAAAATCATCTGTATCTTAAAAAATTAGGGAGATTTCTTGATTAATGAATGAAGAAGAAACTCCTGAGTCACAGAGGTAAACATATCAGGAGCAGAACTTAAACCTAAATCTTGCTGACTCACGCATTAATTATGTCATCTACTATGCCACAGTACCTTCCCTTAACATGGTTACTATGGTTATTATTTTAAAATATATCAATTTGTAGTCTTAGTATTAAAATGTATAAAATCATATGGTTTATTTTTTTTCATACACAAATAAATTCAAGAAAACCTTGACCTTGACTGAAAATGAGACAATAACTCAAGCTTTGTGTTCATTTGTACATGTGTTCTTTTTAGTACTTAAATGGCCCCCAAATAACTTTTCTGCAAATGACAGGTCTATATTGATAGGTCTAAGCCTCATTTTAGATGGCCAAATATAATCAATAATTTATTGAACTCTTTTGGCATTGTTGCCATGTTAATTTAAATTTATTAAATCCTCTATATTACAGGTTCCCTATAAGATATTTGTTGTATCTTGAACCATAAAAATAATATAATAAATGAATATATTTGAGTTATCTAAAAGACATATTTTAATTGGTTCTTAAAAACACCCAAGAAAAATATCAGCAGTACTAGTATGCTTTGTTTTACACAGTAGATGTTAACTAAGATGTACAAAACTCAAAATGACAAATCAACTACTTACAGTTCTATAGGGAAACTTCCCATTTAAAAGAATTTTATGATCAAATTTTTTTTCTAAAGAGCAAACAATTACTTCCAATTTATTTGCTGTTTGTTTTTGCCTACATATTTACATTTAGTGGGTTTGCTTAAAGTAAGAATTATATTATTTATTGTGATTTCTAGTTAAGACATTGGTTCTATATCCCTAATAGAAAGAACATCATAATTAGAGCTACAAGACATTCATATCCTGGTTCTAACACATTACTAGCTCCATTAGCCAGGGCAGATTCCTCAACCTCATTGAGCAGCAGCTTACTCTTCCATAAAATTTGGATGTTGTTGATAGTTGCTTTGAGGAAAGTGCTTTGAAGAGTGATACATACATTATTATAATTACTATATAAATGAAAGGAAGTGTTCTGTAATTTAAAGAGAGCAGGTCTCAAAGTGTAGATGACATGGATTTGAGTCCTGTCTCTAATGCACTGCAATGCAGGGAAGCCCAGATGAAAACACAGGCTCTGTCACCTGGGCAACTAGCAGAAAAGCTGCTGACCTCTTGTAGAAGGAATTCCCTATATCAATGAAATCACAAGTTCAGGCCCTATCCCTATATCACCATGAACTCTGCTATTTGAATAGTGCTTGGCATTGTAGAACACACAAAGAGAGATATAATTAACAATGCCTTTTTATTAAAGATTCCTCATGCGAGTTAAGGCAACAATTTAAAATTACCCGGTTTCTGACCAAATGAATACAATAATATGATAATTTCCAAACACTTTTCAGTTGTCTTTTGAATAGTATAATTTAGAGGTCCAACCCCCATCAGGAAACAATAACAAGAGGATGTCTGATGACCTTAACTAACTACTGCATTAGAATATATTTTTTTCTGCTTCTTTTTTTCTTTCAACCAAAAAGCATTACTTCTCTATTTAGAACGACTTGAAAACAGACTTTTGTTAAGTTCATTCTTTGTTAGACCTTGGAAATGGAGTATAATGGGTAATGCTGTTTTCTTGGAATAGGTCACTGATATTTTTTTCCAGCCTGAAGTCTTGTAGGATCATGTTGCTTCCACCTACAGTGGAATGGGAAGTATATTATATTTGTTCAGGTAAGGGTTTCACTTAATGAAGAAGCTGATGAATTTTAACAGAGATGCTCCTTTTCTCAGTGCAAAATCAACACTACTCCAAGTTTTCTAGCAAGAATGTCAGGGGCAGCCTTCCATTGAGTTCTGGAGATTGGGTAATTGCCAGCTATAAGGAAACAGGACCCAGAAAGTTAGCCCTGACTGGAGCTACACCTCTGTTCCAAATTTTGGGATGATTACCATGATACATTGTTTTAGCTCAAAATTGATCCATATCCCTGGATGGTGAATGGTTTATATTAAACTCTTATTTTAATGGGAAGCTTATGTGGTCCAAGGTATTTATTCTGTCTCTATCTCTGACTAGTTATGTTACTGAATATATAATAACTTCTCGGAGCTTTCATTTGCAAACTTGTAAAATGGAACTTATATACATATATATATATATATATATACATAAATATTGCTAACTTTCTCAAAGGGCTATTATTAGGAGAGCACATTGTAAACCTCTAAACCATGACAAAGGCAACATGATTCTCTTATTCAAGGAAGGACCCAGACTAGCTTATCCTTAGAGGGGCAGCTAGGTAGCTCAGTAAATAGAGTGTTGGGTCTGAGTCAGGAAGACTAGTCTTCCTGAGTTCAAATCTAGACTCAGAAACTTACTAGTGGTATGACCATGGACAAGTCACTTTACTTTGCCTCAGTTTCCTCATGCGTAAAATGACTTGAAGAAGGAAATGCCAAGCCACTTCAGTATCTTTACCAAGAAAACCCAAAAGGAGTCACAAAGAGTTAGCCACTACTGAAAATGATTGCACACCAATGTACTTCATTATTTGCTCTTAAAGAGGTCATGTTCTTATTGTTTTCTTTATATAATATGTAAGTATTGAGCATATTTCACATGTCTGGTCTATCCTACATGCAGAATATGTATTTAATATAATCCTTGCCTTCAAGGAGTTTCTGAGGAAACATTAGTACATGTGCATACACCCCCCCACACACACATCTTCACTCACATATACACACACACAAACACATACATACAAATACCTTGAGAATGTTGGCCTATTATCCTGCTACAGCTAAAAAGTCCAGCCACATACTGTTAATGTAATATCTTTACAATGAATATTAAAAGGACAAGGAATGAGAGAAAACATACTGCCCTAATATAATCTGACTTTGCAACTAGAGTAATAACTTGTATAATTCTGATCACTGTACTTAAAAAAAGACAATGAAGGTTCAGAGATAGGAAAATGAAATGATAGAATATGAGAATTGTTAGAGCTCTAAGAGATCTGAGAAATATAGTCCAATTCCTTCATTTTACAGATGAGGAAACTGAGGTCTAATGAAGAGGAAAGTTATATTCTTACACAGTCACATATCCAGTTGTTGGACTAATTAAGACAAAAAGTCTCCTACTATATTAATTTTTGCTCTGTGCCACGCTGACCTCAAAGGGCAGCAAAAAATATTCAATCTTTCCATAAACAGACTAAAATGATTAGGCCACTTCTAGCTGAGGAGCAGGCTGAGGTAGGTAGTAATCAATTAAACATGAATGTGTTTGCCAAATTTTAACCTTTGAAAGCTGTGCAAAGCAAGTTTAAGACAAATACCAGAAATTACATTCAAGGATGATTACTTAACTTATTTCATGTATTTTCCCTAAACTAATATTGGCATGAAAAATAAATGTATGCCAAATGGGTTTGGAAAAATTATGAATTGAATATAAATCACCACTAACAGAAGCTTGGATTGCCTAAGCTTTAAGGTGATAACACCATGGAAGAAAACTATGCTTTCCCAATAATGGTTACTTTAGACCAAGGGTTCTTAGGCTGGGGTTCATACACCCTTCAAGGTTCCATAGACAAATATTATGGGTCTTATGAACTTAGAAGGAAAAAACAATAATATCCATAATCCTATGTATTTTAGCTTATGCTTTTAAAAACATTATTCTGAGAAGAGTTCTATAAATTTTACCCTACTGCCCAAGGGGTCTATGACCCACAAAAAAGGTTAAGAACCCTAGCTTTAGACTGTTCTAGCTGTTCACGTATTGGTTTTTATGGGCCACAAGTACATTTCCATGTGACAAATATTAGGATCTAAGTGAGTACGTGTTATGGGAATGGGAATCTGAAGATCTTCCCTGTCCCTTGGCCCTTTGATAGGCTGAAGTGACTCTGAGAGCCTTCCCTGATTTGGGGATATACTTTGCCTCCTAATAAGCTGAATGTGGTCATCTGGAGCCTGTGGCAGGAGGCTTGTTTTTCAGGAATGTCCACACCTTGTTGCTTTGTGATTGGGCAGTGGGTCAAGAAGGTTGTGACATTCTCTGAGCCAGGAGAAGTGTACATATACCCTAATGTGAGATTTTGTTTTGGGGCTCACTTTGAGAAGAGTTGTGTGATTTGACCAGATGAGACTCTGGGCAGCCATTGAGTCACACAGCTTTGAAAACCCAGATGTTGGTGCTTCCCTCTCTGGTAACTCACTAGTTGTGGATGTAATGGTCAGATAGCTGGAAGCCGGTCTGCTGATCTGTTTCTCTGCCTGTATTTTTTGTCTGTTTATAACCTCTGTTTGCATGCTCTGAAGTTTGGGGTGCTGACCTTTTTTCCCCTAAACTAGGTAAATGACATATGTTTGATTAAAGCAAGATTGTTAATCCATTTTGAGTTGCTTTTCTTTAGAAAAGCAGATCTAGGAACCTGTGCTAGCAGCCACCCTGGGTATGCTAGGGTGCTTGCTGCGACAGTACATGAAAAGGTAACAGATAAATGGTAACTGTTTCTCTTTGGAACAGCAACCCTGAGGGTCTTCCCCTCCCAGCTTGATTTCTTTTTCTTTTTTTCTAATTAAAGGGTCGTACCTTGACTCACTTCTTAAAGAGGCCTATTCACTGAATGGGCTTTACCTCACTCTAAGTGAGTATGTGAAAAAGTCTTAGCCTAAAAGGGCCATGGTCTTCCATTGCATCCTGGGCCATCTCCAGTCATCCTGATGACTATCTGGCCACTGGACCCAGATGACTGGAGGAGAAAGTGAGCCTGGTGACCTTGCACAGCCCTCCCTGGCTCAAATCGAAGTCAACTGCAAGTCACATCATCATTTCTCTGATGCCATGGACATCTTTGAAAATGAAGATCAAACACAACAACAATGTAAATCATTTTGTGAACCTTAAAGGGCTATATACATGCATTTGTAGTATAGTATTAATTAATTAATTAATTAATTAATTGATATGATCATAGAAAGTTAGAGTTGGAAGGAACAAAGGAGATCATTGAATCTAGTCCTCCCATTTTACAGATGAGGAAACTGAGATATAGGTAGATCACACAACTAATTAGCAGAAGAAAAGATTAGAGCCTGGATCTCTTCATTCTCAGATCATGGCCACCTCTCTATTCCTAATTAGCAAATAATACTAAGCAATATATGCTTAATTAACTGTTCACTTAAATAGATTTAACGAAGTCTTTTCTAAATAATCAACCTCCTAAATAGATGTTGTCATTCATATTTAATACAGAAACCAATCAAGATGAGTTTAAAAATCAACAATTGTCAGCACCATCTCTTTCCTGCCATGATGGCATCTCATCCTAATTACCACAATTCTTGAGCTTCTACCTAACTGATCCAGAACAAGAGAGCTGCTGTCATTCCAGAAAGCTCACCCTTTTTGGCATTCAGATGCAAAGCAGCACAGACACTGAAACAGTGGTTTCCAGGGACTTGAATATGCCATTCATCTTTTTAAAGTGTTAATTTGTGTTGAATATAATGATATGTTTCCCTTTGTGAACATGAGATTTTATCCTTTGAAGGGCACAGTTGAAATTCTAAAATATATGTACCATTTGGAGTTTGCTATCAGACAAAAGGAGGAATGGGCAGGACCTTCTCTTTGTAATTCATTTTGTGATGCAAATTATATATTATTAAAAATATAGTCAGAAGCATGCTTCACAAACTATGGGCCTTAGACATTGGTCTTACTTATTACTTACAATTGTATTAAATGCATGCTTTTAGCAATATAGACCCATCATTTTTTCTAAAAAAACCATAAAATTCAGCTTTTGTAATGTTAATTTAAAATTATCCACCTCATCCCCAACCAGTCATCTAAGTACATGAGAGGTTGATACTATTGATTTTCTTCACCAAGAGTCATAAAGTAACCCCTTTGTGGCACTTCAGAGTAAGCAGACTTTGCTCACTTCAAACAGAACATCCGTAAAATGAGTTAACTATTTTTAAGGATTGTTTTCTACATTTAAATTTCTATAATTTAAAATACTACACTTGCTATTTCTAATATAGTAAATAACAAATATAAAATTACTTTGGAGGAAAGGAATGGATAATTATGAAATTGAAGAATGGGTTTTTTTTGGAAGGAGACTGAAATTTCCTTGAAAATTTTTATTAAAGCTAAAAAGGATTTTTAAGTCTAAGGAACTGAAGTATATTTACAGTCATTAAATACAGAAGTATAATTGAATGATTATAGGTATTACAGAGAAACAAACTATAGTGTCAAATTCAAAATATTAATTCTTAATATAATAAATTATGACTGAATATTTTAAGATAAATCTACCTTCCTCATTGCTTTAATTCTTCTTAGTATTATCAATGGTATTTTTGACTTGCTAACAGTAAGACCCATAATTGAAATAGTTTTCCACTTAGTGGGGATGGATTTGTTCCAGTTCAGCCACAGCCTCACACTAAAGCCTTCTATGATGAATGTTTTTTGTTTGCAATATAGCTTACATTGGGGAAGAGGATAGTCTGTAGCCATGTGGTAGAGTAAACTATCTAACTGGCCCACACATGAATGGAAGAGTTGTCCTTGGCTCCATTAACACTGCTTACAGTCAACAGAGATAAACAGCCATGAATCATAGTCACACTTGTTTTTGAGAAGTTGACAGTCATTTTCTACTTCTATATTCAAGACTTAAATTGAGTTTTACAATAGAAGTAGCAATTTACCTCATTACTAAGTTCTGCTTCTATGACTTTGCTCAAATCCCTTAACCTCCTTAAGTCTTGGCTTTCACATCAACAAAATGGGAATAATAAATGCTACTTTTGCTACCTCATAGAATTGTTGTGAAGAAAGCACTTTATACATACTAACATGCCATATAAATATCAGATATTAATAAATAGCTAATGATATAAATTAAATACATATTTAATAAACGTTTTGCTATATTTAAGCCATTGTATTATAAGCTTGGATTTAAAAAAAAGAGTCCCTACTTTAGATGAGCTATGTATACAAATAGCTATTATACTAGATTAGATTAGGGCAGATCTTATCCAGCAGCCTTAGCAAAAAAAAAAATTATATACAATGAATGACTTAGATTTAAGTACAGCCTAAGATAAAGTAATGCCAACATACGCCAAATTAAATTCAGAAAGTCAATTAAGGAAACAGGCTATAAAATAAAATTAGAGAAGTGTCCCAAACAAAACGGATGAGAGTTAAATGGTTAGTAGAAATAGGTATGTCTTCCCCCAAAGTTAAAGCTATTTGCAGAAGTTAACAAAGTAAAACTATGGGAATGGTATATACATCCTCACTGAGTTCTAATACTCCATTTATCACATGGGAAGTGATAGGAACCGTTCTGGAAAAAGTTTACAACTTTGGCCACTCTTTCAGATCACCATATGAGCTTTACATATACCATATTAAGACTTTACAGCAAGCAATCCAAGGCACTGACATTAAAATGTAAATATATTATTGACAGAAAAATAAATGATTCCCTCCCCCTCCCCCCCACTGAATGATATTACACACTAAAACACATTTGTGATTTGCTGGTCTTTTTGTCATCTGTTATTTCTCTGTGAAATATCTCTTGATCTTCATAGTTATTAATGTTCTCTCCTTCAGTTTTCCATATACCAGACTTATGTGGTATATATATACCTCTGTCCCTCCCCACCAAATCCCAGTAGATTATAAACCCTTTGAAGACAGGAGGGATGGTTCCATTTTTGTCTGTGCCTTAGTTAGGTTATATTGAAGAGAATTTAGGTAGTTATATTCAGACCTTATGGTGCCTTAATGATACTTACCAGCTAACAACTAAACACATTTAAAACAATTTCCTACTGTTCTACATGAAACAAAACAAAACAAACATAATCA
Organism: Petaurus breviceps papuanus; assembly: GCF_028583685.1. Taxonomy (NCBI): domain Eukaryota; kingdom Metazoa; phylum Chordata; class Mammalia; order Diprotodontia; family Petauridae; genus Petaurus; species Petaurus breviceps. The sequence goes on from NW_027185712.1 coordinate 35,819,801, forward strand.
AAAACAGAAATCAGAGTTTCTGTCTTCAAGAATTTTATGTGCCTCTCATATGTATACCTTATTGCATATTTGAGCCAACCCAAGAGAATTCTTATTTACATGTGAAAGAAATCAGAAAAGTATTTGTCACTTTAGAGACATAGCACCATATGTTACAGATCTACAGGCACGTGGGCCCCTCACAGAAGAGGAGGCATGGCTAGTACTCTCTTCCCATAAAAGAATGTTGTCCTGAGTCAAGAAATAGAATAAAAAGAATCCTCTTCACTGATGCTTATGTACACGGTACAAGTAATAGGGTCATGAAAATTAGCTGTGAAAGTCTTAATAACTGAGCAATAAAATGATGTACCATTATTCCACAGGACCCATGGTGAAAAATGCTATCCATCTCAGATAGAAAAATGATGGTCTATAGATTGAAACATATTGTTTCCCCTTTCTTTATATTTCTTGCTCCCCTCTTCCCCCGCAAACATAACTTTTGCAGAAATATGTTTTGCATGACTTCATATGTATTGTGGTTATTGTATTTCTTGCCTTACCAAGGGGTGAGAGAGGGTCAGGAAGGAAGAAGAAATTTTAGAACTGAAAATAACAATTGTTTTTTGTCCTTTTTTTTTTTTAAAGACAATGATATCATGGGGTAATGTCCTGACCGGTTCATGAATTAGATTTAAGTGTGGGAGAGCTGTACCAAGTCTGCAGTAGGTGACCCTGGTGTCTTCCATGCCTCAAGGCTCTACCATAGCACCTGCATGCCTTCACAGCCATTGGAATAAACTGTTTTCATGCATTCATTCCACTGGGGGAAGTCTTTACATGCTTGGGGCCCATCCCACCTGCCAAAATGATTTACCAATAGGTGGCTACTGAGCATGCCCCATCTTCTTGGAGCCATAGGTGACAGTTAAGTGCCAGAAGGACACCAAAGGTGGATGAGCAGCCATATAAAGGGCTCTCAAAGCCTTCACACCAGACTTGCTAGTCCTCTCCTCTAACACCCCATATTGGGGGTGGGGTAGGTGGGAAGTAACAACAAAGTAAAAAATTAAAGAAAAATAAATTACAAATATTTGAATTAAGGAATAATTGGTATCTGACTGATCTATCACTGTTATATATAATAGGAAATGTTATCCAATGAGACAGAGTAAACAAGTTTCATTTTTTTCCATATAGATTTTATCAGTTTAATAGGTAGTATAGTGAGTAGAGTAGAGTTCAGGAGTCAGAAGGCCAAGGTTCAAATCCCTACTCTATGATTATTCTTGTGGTGATACTGGGCAAATCATTTAATCAGCTTAAGTCCCAGTTTTCTAAATTGTAAAATGTAGTGACTGCAGTAGCTAGATTCTGAGATTCCTTCTAGCTTTATGGTCCTAATCAATCCATTGCTTTGAGGAGAAAGATTTTTGTTCTTAATAAAATTTTGAACAAACTTTACTGACTGTTCATGAAATACTGTATCTGGTATGCTGGTAACAAACACAAAATACTTGGATGCAAAGCAGCTCGATGTACTTAACAATGAAGAGTAGAATTAATGACTACTCAATATTTTCTCTACACATCTCAGTGGGGTCAAAATAACCAAATCATATGAGCTGAGGTACATAAGCATTGAAATGAGATATACAGTGTTATTGTTTTCATTATACAGACCAACACAATAGATTTGAAGGTCTCAGGGACTGGTATAAATTTGCATTACTCAAATTCTCCCACTAGAGAAGCTGAACCTGACTGCCTTCATAAATTCCATAGTTAACTATAGCTTGTCTTTTATTAGTAATTTACTTTAAACCACTTAGTAAAGCTCGTATCAATGCATGGCAATAATTACTAAGGAAATGGGATTTTAGTTATATCAGTTCTCAGTAATCAAGCAATTTTTTTTTCTTTTTAAAAGATTGTGGAATTTTTCATGAACATTAATTTTATCCATGAGCTTTTGAATTGACATTTATGAAGTACCTATTATGTGTAAGGGATTAGGAATACAAAGAAAAATATAGTCCATGATCTCAAGAGTTTGCATTTCACTGGGATGATATGTCATGCACCCACACATTTAAATGTGGGATAATTTAAGGAAGAAGAAAGCTTTAATAACTGGGGGCATGGGAAGTGTTTGGTGGGAAGACTGGGAAAGCCTAAGGCTTGGTTTTTGTTTTTGTTTTGTTTTGTTTTTATCAAAAGAAGTAGTACCTGATCTGAGCCTTGAAACAAACATATTCTGAGGTACAGAGAAAATTTTCTCAGAACCCTGTGCAGAGACACAGAAATGGCAGATGGGATTTTTTTTTTTGAGGGAGGAAGGTAGGGCAATTGGGGTTAGATGACTTGCCCAAGGTCACATTACTAGTTTTGTGTTAAATTTCTGAGGTCAGATTTGAACCAGGTCCTCCTGACTCGAGGGCCAGTGCTCTATTCACTGTGCCACCTAGCTGCCCCGATGGGATGTTTCTGAGCTACATAATGACTTATATCGCATGCATGACTGTCCCCTTCTCCTCTTCAATTTTCTTCCACCACTCATTCCTTTACCCTCTTTTTTTTTTCTTTACATGTCTTTGATGGCTCCTCATTAGGCCATAGTGCAATTTCCACTATAATCCCCAAATCAACAACCTCCTAACAATTCAGATAAAATTCATGTCAGAGGGTGCCAAATGCCAGAAAATATTCCAGAGCTTAGTCCCTGACATCAGCAGACTTTTGCATAGAAATAACAGAACATAGAGAGTACCCTCCTTACCTATGGCAGTGCAATCAAATCACAGAATTAAGAGTTGAAAGCAATCCATTCCACTACCACCCGTCATTTGCATATGAGTAAACAGGCCCTGGGAGTTTCAGTGACTTGCCCAAGGTCACAGAGATAGTAAGCCAGAGAGATGGGATTTGAATTCAGTTCCTCTGCCCACTCAGAGTGTGCTTTTTTCTACTTTTCCACATCACTTAATCACAGCAAACAGCTCTAGTTAATCACAGGAAGAGTCAACTTACAAGGTGAATGTAGTTGTGTTGCATAAGTACTACTGGGACCTGTGATATGGTGGATGCTTCACTGACCCAGTAGACATCTCACTGATGGTAAGACACAGTCCCACAAGATCTCAGGCGTAGGAATCTTGAAATAGAATCACAGAACTATAGAGTAGGAAAGTATGTTGGACATCATCTAGTTTAACTCTATCATTTAGAGATGAAAAAATCAAACCAAACCAGTCCAAAGAGGTTAAGAAGTTTATCTAAAAGCACAGTTAATAAGTGGCAGACCTGGGTCTTGAATGCAAGTTTCTTTAATGTCATTTTGGCATTCTTTCCACACATATGATGACACTGTACTAGAAGAAAAGAGCTTGGGCAGAAAACCAGTAAGCAGGTTCAATAATCTACCAAATGCTAAGAGAAGCAATTTTTAATTCCTCCCTAATACCAGTGATCAAAAGCAGATCTATAAAAGAGAGTTTTAGAATATTTATTTTTCTTCTGATCAATAAACTAGTTCTTTCTGTTTATGGGAAAGGAGAGGAAGCAGGTAGCATCACATATGTAAATTCTTATGCAGTAAAAGGGAACTGAGGTGATATAACTAGGGGAGCTTTTGTGCTCATTATGATCTTTACTTTCTAATCCCCCTTGTCAGTTTGGATGAGTTGTAAATTTCTATAGGGTTTCTTTTCATAAATTCTGAAACCCAGAAGATTGGTGGAAAGATAGCACGGGGAAGTGTGGAGTATAAAGAGCCTTGGACTTGAGATCAGAAGTCCTGTGCTCATTCTGGTTACTAATCGCATGAACGTGGACAAGTAATTTAACCACCATGAGGCTCAATTTCCTCATGCAAAATGGAGAAGATCCTCCTAGTGCTCTGTACTTTACAAAGTTGTAATGGGAAAAGTGCTATATGAACCTTACAATTTCATAAAATGTGAGCTATTAGATGTGTTCTCATATCTATGTGGTACGTACATACCCATTAATGTCACTATATCCCTTAAGAAAAACAATTTGGCTTCCAGTTTGTAAATTTCATGGAAAAATAGATGAAAAGAACTAAGGGTTCTTTTCCTAACTTTTTAACCTAACTAAGGTAAATAACTTGATCTGGTTGGCACATGTGTAGGTTTTCTCTTTCTGGCTCTGAAGACTCATCATGGCATTTGGATGCTCTTGGGTCTGAAGAGTACCACTAGTGAAGTACTGCCAAGCAGGACCCACTAAACTAGAAAGGGTTTCAGTAATCGGCTCAGTGATGCACTGTGAGGTTGTCATTTGAAAATTTCCCTGGATAATAGTGGGTTTACTTCATCAACTCATGACCAAATGATTTAAAAAAAATTATTTTCTTTTAATCCCACAAGTGTATTTGCCCACTGATCTTAAATTATAAGTCTAGCTGAGTACGGAAAGACTCTGAACTAGTTTTGCCTTTAAGTGAAGAAAATTTTTTGGCCATTTCAGCTCACAAAGAGCACCCAGCAATGTGTGGTATGAATTTGATCTGCATTAAAGGAAGGATTACCTATCTTAACAAAAATCAATCATTTCTGAAGTAATCTAATAAAATTGTAACTATAAGAATAACAAGCAACATTTTGTATGTCTCTATCTTTTGAAGTGCCTATGAACCTGCTATCCATATAACTGGTGCTTAGCTAACATGAACTTAATATATACATACATACTGCAAGGGGGCTGTGAGGCTCAAATAAGAGGTGAAAAGGATTTTACAAAACTTAAAGCAAGACACAAATGCTAATTATTTATTTATTTATATTATTATTATTTTTCCTACAGTCACAGTCTGGTGACAACTTTATTCTTTCAACCTTTAGATAATTTCCTATTGAGTTTATTCAATGTTATAGATCAATAAAGGGGGATTCTAATAAGTTTTAACACTGTCTCTAGCAATAGAGAGTATTATATGTATACTACACATTATGCATTATTAACATTTTCTTAAGTTTAGATAATCAACAAAACAATACATCAAATTCTAATTTGTATTGATTGCTGATTTCTGAGGTGCAAATGCTCACCCTGAAAACTGTATAAATGCTTACAGTGAAAATTTAATAATTGGCTTGTGAGGGTCAGTTAGAGTTGGTTACAATTTATATTCTCTTGCTATTGAAAGATAAAATTTTCTTAGGTAAAGAAACTTTAAAACAGTTCCCCTGATTTTATAATGTAATTTCTATTGTGACCCAAGTTCCTGACATTCAAGATGATATGCACACATTGACAAGTAGGCAGCAAGGCACAGAAGGCTCAGAGTTGCTTATAGGATCCTCCAGGCTATAAAATATGGACACATTTTTTGGATACAAGTAATCAGTGGAATATGATCCAAAACTTGATAAGTGATTCAGATTTCAATTTCCATATAGCGTCTCAACTTTGAATCAATTTAGGCAAAAATTTAGAGTCTTTACCTTTTTCCCCCAAGAGCCCTTTCTGTGAAAACATAGATTATCCATTTCCATAGTCTCTGATGGATCCTAATGCTTTAGTTATCTTTCTCTAGTTTGTGTGCCAGTTCTTAATATTGCATCAAATATTACTTGAACAGCTACCAAAGACCTGCTTTCCATATGATAATTTTCCAATAACTATTTGTTGAATTGAGTTTTAATAATAAAACATCTATACTAATATAAAACAGCAATACTAGCACTTTAATGTTTGCAAAATATTTTCCTTACAACCTTCTGCAGTTTGGAGTTCAGATATTCTCATTCCCATTTTACAGACAACTTCTCATTATTTTAGTTTCCTTAAGTGACCATGATAACATAATTCCTCAGTGTGTGAGATGTTATTAAAACTCAGATCTCCTTTCATCAGGTCCTGCATCTAACTAATACACCTTGCTACTTATTTATAGTAGGTGTTAGATACTGACACATATGTTTGTCTAGTTAACTATAAGTCAACAGGTAAATATTGTTGAAATTCATGAACCTGAGAGAATATATATGGCAGTGAACATTTAAATATGAGTCATAAATAGAAAAAAAGAGAGAAGATAGGATCATGGGATGTATGCTGCACTCTCCCACATAAGCTGAAAGAATAAAATTATTAGAATTTGATCAAGATCACACAATTGTCATGGAGGTAGGGCTTAATTGTGATACATGATTAAAACTTGTCTATAGTCACTTAGCCAATAAGTGGTAGAGAGAACTTTTGAGCCAATATGACACTAAAACCTATGTTTTTTTCCACAATAGGTTCCTGGTTTTTTTTTAAGTAAGAAAATTTGAAATAGTTTAGATATAGGATAGGTAGGAACCTATAACAGGAGACTAACAAAAGAGGAGTAGATTCCAAAGCGATATGCAAAGATGTCAAAAACACAATTCTGGTAATGAAACCAAAATAGATTCCATTCAATAAGAAAAAGGTCATGTCTTAAGAGACTAATATAAGTGAACAAAGAACTCATCTACAAACTCAGATTTAATGAGGACAAGAATAATAAATGGAAATAAGGAAAGTTAGTTGAAGAAGAATACAAAAGACTAGCATAGTTATGTAAGAATAGCATAAGAATAGTTAAGTTTAGAATGAGCTGGAGTTTGCAGTAAAAACTAAGATAGCATGATTTGTGGATCTATGATTTCCTTACTAGACTGTAGCCAAAGCATGTGAAGAACTATCTATATAATTCATTAGATGGGTCTAAGAAAATTACTTGAGGCTCCTAGAGGTAGTGACTTGCCATGGTTACATGTCAAAAACTGGACTTGAACCTAGGCCTTCCTGATTCCAAGACTTTAATAATACTACATCATCTTCCTAAAAAGAATATTAATATTATAAAGCTACTAAAATTTCTTTTTTAAAGCTACATTGAGGTAAGGAAAAGAATGGAATTAGTCTTTTACTTGGAGGTAGATGGGAAAGTAATAATTGGTGTCAGCGAAATAGCTGAACTATACAATATGCATTCTGCTTCTCTTTTCTCTGAAGAATAGAATTGATTTCAGACTAAGGATGGACAAAATATTGTTAATAGGAAACTAAAAATCAAGATAAACTAGAAGATGGAAAGAAAACACATAGATTTCCTCAATGAGTGTGCTTCTTGGATAGGTCAAATAGCACTCAAGGATGATGAAAGAACATGAAGCCAACCATTTTTTTTTAATGACTTAGAAGGAGCTAGTGTACAAGAAAAAGCTAAAGTTGATATTATTCCATTTTTTAAAGAAGCTGAAGAGGACTCTTCAAGCTAGAGAGCTTGACACAATCTCAAAAAAAGTCTAGAATAATTTTTTAAAGTAATGGTTTATGAGAACTTAAGGAAGAAATGATCAGTATAAGCAAGAATGAAGCTATTAGCAATTCATGACAATTTTTTTCCTTAAATAATTTATTTGAGTGGTATAGGGTTATTGTGCAGAAAGAGTTTTATATAGCCTAAAGTAACATATAAATGTGAATTATTAGTATTAGATCAAGCAAGTCTCAAGTAGTTGTTCAACAAATGTCTGATGAAATGTTAGGGACTGGCTTGCCAGCAAACTAGAGGGAGATGATTAGAGCAGTAAGAATGCCCTGGACACTGTTAAATGTCTTACTGAACCAAAGATGCATAATACTGATGAAGCCCAGAGAAAAAGATTGAGGGATGTGGTCATGATGATAATACTTGGATGGATCTAGACCTGGTTAATGGATCAGATCACACAAGTGGTGATTCATCTATTAATGGCTACAAAAGGAAATCTCTATTGGCATTCCCTAAGTTTTATCCTTGGCCCAGTTCTGTTCAACATTTTTTATCAGTAACTTGAATAAAAGCAAAGATTATAGGGATGGTTAATAAAATGTATACAAGACTTTGGATCTAAAAAGCTCTCAGTAGGCTGCAAGAGTGGGCTGAATTGATAAAATATACTTTTACCCCTAACAAATTTCAGTCTTGAACTTAGATTTAAAGGAGGAAAACAATAACAAATAGTAAAATACTATGAGGGAGATGTGACTAGAATGTAATTTATGTGAAAAAGACTGAGCTCAAGTTGAGCTAATAATGTGACAAGAGAAACAACAGTTAATGCAATAGTTGTCTCTATTAATAAAAGGGATTATCCTTCTGCTGAAATCCATAGAGGCAGTGTGACATGGTGGCTAGAAGGCTAGCCCTTGAATCAAGAAGACCAAGTTTTAGGACAAGGCAAATTGCTCTGCTTGACCAAACAGGGAAGAGATAAGATCAATGTGTGGAAGTGAGTAGGAGGCAGCTTTCATCTACAAAGAATGAAAACTCCTTACCAAGCCTATTAGAACTGTCCAAAGCTGATTTATCTGCCTCAGGAAGTCATAAGCTCACACTTACTAGAGATCTTCAAGTGAAGCCTAGATGAACACTTACTGAGGAAGCTGTGGGGAGGATTTAGCTTGGCTGGACCATATAACCACTCAAGTTCTTTCCAGTTGTCAAGATTTTATGATATCATAGTCGTAACTATCATTAGTGTTGGCAGGAGAGTGACCTAGAAATAATGATGTGCTTTTTGTTTCCAGTTTAGAAAACAAGTTACACGATTACACTATCTCAAAGACTAAATAACTAAAGTGATGATCTTAAATCCACATTGACATCTTGAAACTTAAAAATATCTATAAAGCCACATGTATCTGTGCCAATATATACAAATGTATATATGTTTATGTATTTACTTGAACATACAGAAACATGAAACTTTATGTAACAAACTCAAAACTATAAGTGATTTAAATAAATCTTTTTTTTTTCTGTTTTTAACAGATTACCCTGACTACAATCAAAGCAGTTTGACAAATTCACACAAAGATTCTAAAAAAGAAAGCAAATTGCAACAAATAATATGAATGCCTTGGTATTAATCTATTCAGAATTTATGTCAATTTAAATGGTATAATTTATGCTTGTATATTGTTATGTATAATATATTTCAGTAATATGTTATATATTAATATAATATAAATTTATAATATTAATTGATTATAAGATAAGATTTTGATAACACAATGAACTATGATGGTCACATAATTATATTACAAATCTTTCATTAAAAGCGAAGAAAATGGATTAGGAAAATGATAAATGTTGGAGAAGATGTGGGAAAATTGGAAAACTAATACATTGCTAGTGGAGTTCCAATCATTCTTGCAGAGCAATTTGGAACTATGCCTAAAGGGCTATGAAAATGCACATACACTTTGACCCAGCAAAACTACTTCTAGTTCTATATCCCAAAGAAATCATAAAAAGGGGAAAAGACCCACATGTACAAAAATATTTACAGGACCTCTCTTTATGGTGGCCAAGAATTGGAAATTGAGGGGATGCCCATCAACTGGGGAATAACTAAATAAGTTGTGGCATATGAATGTAATGGAATACTTTTCTTCCATTAGAAATAATGAGCAAACCGACTTCAGAAAAACCCGGAAAGACTTCCATGAACTGATGCTGAGTGAAGTGAGTAGAACCAGGAGAAAGTTGTACACAGTAACAGTAACATTGTGCAATGACTCATTATGATAAACTTAGCTCTTCTCAGCAATGCAATGACCTAAGACAATTCCAAAAGACTCAATGATGGAAAATGCTATCCACATCCAGAGAAAGAATCATGGAGTTTGAATGCAGATCAAAGCATACTATTTTTTTTTCTCTCTCTCTCTTTTATTTTTTGTTTCTTCTTTCTCATAGTTTTTCTCTTTGGTTCTAATTCTTCTTCATAATATGACTAATGTGGAAATATGTTTAATGTGATTGTATATGTATATCCTATATCAGATTGCATGCCATCATGGGGAGGGAAAAGTTGAAGGAAGGGGAGAAAATTTAGAACTCAAAATCTTATAGAAGTGAATATTGAAAACTAAAAATAAATAAATTTATAGAACAAAAGAAAAAAAGTAAGGAAAATGGTAGTATGTTGTTCTATGTTTTTAGAAACATGCATTGCCTTTTATTAAATGCAGTTATGATTTGACTCTTCTTCATGCATTGAAAAGCAACACTTTTACAATATCCTTATGAAAATATTTTAATATCTTTTTAGAATCATGAGAAACTGGTAAAAAAAACCCACAACCACACAAAACTAGTATTTATATATATATATCTTCATATCTTTCTAAGGAATTTTCAAAAATCCTAGATATATTTTATAAAAGATATGTAAAATTTAAAACATTTTGGAAGAAACAAAGTATGCATATTTTGAAATTTATTTTAGTTAGCTGACATTAGAGCTAATTCTGAGGCCTATTGTATCCACCTAATTTCTTTAGACAGAACTATGTTTCAAATACAATTCTCAGAAGAAACAAGCTTCATAGTGAACTAAAACATAAAATAAATAAATACAGATGTTGAAAATAGTAAACACATGAAACTCCATGGGAATAAATATGTAACAATCTATGACAGCTATTTGTGAATAGGAAAGGAAGAGATACAGAGGCTTGGGCTAGAGAACTATGAAGACATTGTCCTCTACTTAAAGCCTTAAAATTATCTTGAAGTGCTTGCAACCCCTTAAATCTTCCGAATTCTCCTGGTCTTTACTTTGACAGGTGCATCTTAGATAAATTCAGGACAACTAGGTTTTTTTTTCTTTCTAAATTTTGTTAACTTATTGGACTTAGTCATGAAGACAGATAAAATCAGTCCATGAAAGGAAAAAAAAATGAATGCCAAGTGATTTCATAAAAGAGGTAGATTACTGAGATAAGGTAGAAAGATTTTAATAATTGGAGGTGGGATTTAGAGAAGGGAAAGTAGTCTAGAGGATAGGTATTGTTCTTCTGTTAACACCTAAGATGGAGACGTATAAATGATCATTATTTATGGAGAGTTCTAAGGGGAGAAATGAGAAGTGCAGTGGGTGAAAGATGAAATGACTAAGGAAATAAAGGTGTGAGCTTCTGAGCATACTGATTTATTAAGCAATACATATCAGTTGCCTAAGAAATTGGGACCAGTCACCTTCCAAAGCTTTGTCACCTTTGTCACTCCAAATACAAGGGGTGACAGATATTTATATGTTAAAGACAATCAAATAAGACCAATTAACTAAAAGAAAATAATTAACCAGGGTATATTAGGTAATCTTATTTCTAATTGGAAGAAAGATTAGGGAATTTCCAAGTTGGGAGGGAGAGAGTGAACAGGTGCAATTCCCTGAAATCAGAAAAACAGGTATTCTACTCTTGTAACTGTGAACTGTCAAAGGATCATAGAAACAATAACTGATTGATCAGTACAATTTTCAGGTAAGATATATGGACTGTTTGAAATGTTTAATTGTGAGAGAATTCCTTGCATCAATCTTTAGATCTGACTGGGTTTCTGGTCAGCATGACCTAGGTCCCAAGTTAAAGGTCTCTAAACAGCAGGTAGAGGTGGTCCAGCTCCCCAGGCTCACAGGGCTAGGTTCAAACAATGCAATGATGTTTCCCCTCCCTCCCCAATTCCTGATTTCACTGTACTTGGGAGTGTTGCCATGGCCTGTGGGACACATGTTTTCTAGCTCTAAATCACTGCTCTAACAAATATAGCTATTCTCAAGATACTATCTTGTGTTAACTACCAGCTAGGTGGAAAATTGAGTGGGTCATCAAATACAAAAATTTTTATAGTATTAATTAATTCCAAAACATGTATTAGATGCCTACTATGTGCAAAGGCATTTTAAAAAATAACCCGGAGAGACAAACTTAAGGCAGTTATTTGGATTGCAAGTATATAACACTGAATTCCTGAATCTATCAAAAATTTGAATTATGAGATTGAACAACCTACAAACTGCCTCCATGGAGCAATTTGCTCATATTTAAAATGAGGATACAACATCAGATGCAACAAAGATATCATGTAGAGATAACAAGCTAATTTTTGGTCAAAAAGCACTGGGCTGAAAAAACAATGTTTAAATGTAAATTATAAAAAATGCAATTTTAGAAAATAAACAGTTTGGAATATTTAAATAACCATTATAGATTTAGAATTAAGGGTATTTTTAATTTAAAAAATCACCCATGATCAAATTCATTTTTTTCACTCGCTGTTAAAAACAGCATATAGTGGGAGAATTTAGGGGAATTCTAGGAAAAAAATAAAAGGGAAGGGGGTATAAAGTTTTGGAGACAAGAATCGCAATTCTAGTCTTTACTGAGGACAGCAGCAGTCAAATGAAACATGGATAAATACAGATCACCTCCCTTACAACATCATCAAGCATGCAGTTTGCAAACCTCTCTTACAACACATGCTCCTTACTTATTAAAAACACTGTAAGAAGGGAAATATCAGAAACTGCTTGGTTTACTTCATCTTCACTCTTTTACTTCAGTTAGTTCTATTTATTAATTGCTCCTGGAAGGCTCAGGACCGACCACACTCATTAGAAGGCATAAGAAGTTATTTTCAATACGGAATAGTGGAAAAAGTCAGGAGATAGCAAGGTTCCAGTTGTGGTTCCTTGTAATAGCTAACAGCTTTATGGCCCTGGGTAAGTCACTTGCTCTGAGTCTCAAATTCTTCATTTGTATAATTGGGATAATAGTGTTTCCACTGCCTACTTCACTGGGGTTTGGAGCAGAGTGCATTGGTAGTAGATTGAGGCCTCAGAACTAGGAAAAGCAGTGTTCAAATCTCAGTCTGACACATACTGAGGTAAGTTATATAAACTCTTAGGGCTTCCAACATTTTATCAAGGCAATAAACTGGTGCATAATTGAAAATATAACCCGCCTCTGGCCAGATATACATATAGAAATAACCCCCTCAGCTTTGATTCTAATTCCAGGGTCAGTCAATTTGTACCTCAGTCCACTATTTCTTACCAATCCCACATCTCTAAACCATGTTTTATGTCATCTCAGGACATTAGCACAGGCTTTTTATGATTTGCCCTGCTGACAAAATTATATCCTCCCTGAATGCCAACTCCCCACATGCTTTGTACTTCTTACTGAGTAGTCAGGGGAAAAATAAATTAATATTATCATTACAACTGGAAAAAGTGCTGCTCTAAGATTTCACTCACCATCCCTAAATTTGTCTAGAATGAAGTCCCCTTGCCTGGCCACCTGGCCCCAACATGTGTTGTATCTGCTCAATTAGTTATAAGTTTATTGAAGGCAGAAACTATCTCACTTTTGTGTCACTGGAAAAATGGCTGACTCACAGCAGTTACTTAATAAATACTTGTTGATCTGAGATATCTTTTGAAGACGAGTTTATGGCTCAGAGGAAGAAGAATATAGGATGTCTGTGCTTCAGAAGCAGTTTTCTTTTCTTCCCATCATTAAGCTCCTTTGCTATTGCTAGTACACAGTGCATAGATCATGACTTCTTTAGCCTACATTGCTGATGCCTTGTTATCCAAATGCTCTCAATGCCACCATGCTCCCCCTCATTTTTTTTTTGTTCCTCTGTCTCCTAATCTAAATTCACAATCCTTACTTCAACCAATTTACTGGACTTAACTCTTTGTTTGTCTAAACTTTCGGTAATTACCTTCTCCTAAGAGTCCTGGTTGATCTTTGTGCACTGACCTCTAGTTTGTTTGACATATGGTACCTGCCAGTCTCCTATTGTGTCTAATGAAACCATTTGTTCTGCCTCTATCTCATTCTTGCCTTATCTTCTTTGCCAAGATCCAACATGACAAAAATAACTGAGATTTCTTTTGAAAATGCCATAGTTAAAAAAAATCACTAGGAAAATCAAATCACACCTACATTTGACAAAGTACCACCATTTGTAAAGAAATAAATACATTTTACAAGTAGAATAGAGTTGAAATTGGAGAATGGTCAGTTTTATGATATATGAATGTAATAGAAGATTGCTGAATCATAAGGACTGATATGTATGAAGAACTCAGAGACATAGGAAATGAAGCTGAGTGATGAAAGCAATTTTTAAAAATACATAAAGCATATGGAAATCTACTTAGACAACAGATCTCTGATAAAATATATAGTCAATATGTAAAAGTTATCTCTTTTTTTTCTGTCAACAACCATTTTACTGTTTTTTTTTCAGGGAATTTACTTCATAGAGGGGTGGAGAGTTATTGAAAAATGGCTTGTGTAGAAAATACATCAAGAAATTTCTAAAAACTAAAGAAAGCAAAAATTATTGGGTTCAATACACACACACACATACATGGAAAGTGTTTGGGAATATTTACATCTCTGACTGGGTTCTCTTAGTTCAACTACAATTTGGTAAAGTGCAAAGAACTGAGGGATGAGAACTGGGTTCTAGTTCTGCTTTTGCAATGTGACCTTGCAAATTCCCTTAATTTCTCTAGCCCTCAGTTTACTCATCTGTAAAAGAAAGTTACTGAAGTAGATTACTTTCTTAAGGGCCACTCAGGTCCAAAATTTTTGATTCCTACAGTGAGAAAACATCCTTAACCTTTTCTCAATTGGAAAAGTAAAACATGAGGAAGTGTTTTCATTTCAATGAACTGATTTTCATTTTTGGACACTGAAATCCCACGTTGTTATTTATGCCAAGGTAGGACATACTGACAATTGTTATGTGATAAAGAAAAAAAATGTTCTTGGACACCTGTCTCATTTATGCAACAAATCCTTTTTTTCTTACTTATCTTAACATTCATCTATTTATCTCAAGAAAGAAAACTTATGAGCACAGCATCTGTTCCTATAGTGATGAAATTATGATCTTATGAGAGAAAAAAACACCACCACTCAAGCAGGGTTAGTTGTCAAGTGTTTCAAAAGGCAAAATGTTAGTCTTTCAACAACATTATCTTGTCTAAGCATATCAAATAGTGCTTGCAAAAATGAATTATCAATGCCAGGCTGGTCTCTATAGAGGGCAATCAACATTCAGTTCAGCAGAGATCAGCACCAATCACATTCTTTCTTTCAAACCTTATTATGGATTTAGAGCAATGCTTTTAACTTCTCAGTACATTAAAAATCTGTGATAACTTCTTACTAGTTACTTTTTTTTTCTGTAGCCTAAAGTATATTTAAATTCAATGTCAGCTACAGACAGAACTTTGATTTTCTGAGTAGCTTGGACTAATTTTAAAACATGATATATGAATAACAAAGGGAGTTTTAATACTAATTTTTTTGGACACCCAAATTCAGTTTCATGAATCTTTACCAGACTTTCTAAAATTCTTTTCTTATTCCTTTCATTTAAAACTGAAACAAAATAAAATTTC
Source organism: Petaurus breviceps papuanus (assembly GCF_028583685.1). Taxonomy (NCBI): domain Eukaryota; kingdom Metazoa; phylum Chordata; class Mammalia; order Diprotodontia; family Petauridae; genus Petaurus; species Petaurus breviceps. Next base: position 35,835,043 of record NW_027185712.1, read on the forward strand.
ATTTTGAAGGCCTAGGAATTACATTGCTTTCAAAGAGCCAACAGTGCCCTGGCATTGGGGCGCTTCTCACATTTTCTATTTGATCCAGACACTGACCGAGAGCTGATGACGTCATACCCACAAGCTGAAACTTTGTTGAAGCACAACTACTTCTCACCGCCGTTCATACAAATTCACAATGTGCACAGGTGACCAACATTCTAGACCAAACACGTCTTTTAGAGCATAACAGTAAAGCATGAAGATTAGAAGTTAAATTGGTTTACCTGCCAGACTGCCAGGTCTCTGAAGGGTAGCAGTGGCATACAGTTCCTGTGAATGCTTGTTGTACTGGTCTGACGTGTGGACTAGACGTTTTGTAGGAGATAGGGTAGCATAAGTGCCAATGGTTGAGCTTAGCTGATGAATAGGAGAGGATGAAATATTAGACTGGATGGTTGGTGGAGAGGTCACACGTATTGGGGAAGGAGAAAGTCCAGCTGAAGACACAACAATATTGATGGGTGAGCTGGTGCTATATGACTTGGCTAGCCGGCTTGGAGACTGCTTAGGAGAGGAGACCCGCTGTGTGGTGCTGTATCCAGTGCTCTCTGAGGCTGACCCCACCCGCTGGAGCTTTGTGGGAGAGCCTACCTGCTGCATGGACAAGGGAGAGCTCACTCTCTGTGCTGGCAGAGTGGAGCTGGAATAATAAAGGGCTGAAGAATGCTGGGAGTCAGGCAAATGGAACGCGCTCCCATGGCTCGGCACAAAGGACTCTCTTGACTGAGAGGCAGCATGTGATTGAGAGGGTTCAGATCCAGCTAAATGGGCTGCTCGGCTAGTTGTGCCCTGTAGTCAAGAAGAGAGAGGGGGTGGGGGAGGAGGGAGGGAAAGAAAACACAACTTGAGGAAGGCGTAAAGCAAAAAATGCTTCCATATACGTTTAACCCCTTTGATGCAGAAAAATCACTTTCATCAGATCAAGAAAACTCCTGACCAAAATGTGGGTATCCCAAAAGTTTAAGTACAATTTTAAACTATTAAAGTTGAAAACTGCAATAAAAACTTTTGGAACACCCTGTAGTTTTAAAGCAAATTAATTGTGTATCGGATTAGAAGGCAAACAACTTATAACCCGCTAAAGTAGTAGCATTTTTAGGAGACAGTAAAGTAGTTCACAAATGCATGCCTCAGGGGAAAAAAATCTTGACAATTAAAAAAAATATGAATATACGTGCATATATACACACATGCATATGAATAGATGCGTATATATATATATTATAAGTATGTATTTGATTACACAGCTGAGATGTTTCTCACCCTGAAGTAAAAGCATTTGCATTAGTCATAATCTGTAGATTTCTGCAGACCTATCAAACACTTTTTAAGTCTGTTCATTATTTAGTCTTAACAAGAAACTCAAGCATTAAATCTTTCTTTGAGGGGCATTTGCCTTTGCAAATTTTCTGCCCACTAAACCAACCAAGTTGTATACTTATCTGAAGAGCACCCCAAGAGTAACCATACTTCTCGGAGTTTATTCGGCTGCTTTACTCATGGAGGATTCTTCCTTTTGGACGAGTAAAGCTGAAAATCATGTCTAAAGATAAAGTCAAAACAAAGACATTCTATTCTGCTTTCTATATATATATATATAGATGATGCAGCAGGAATCAGAGCAATTGTGACATGAAAAGACAGGGCAAAACAACCAACCTTCCCTACATTTGAAAACTCAGCTCCCCATCTTTTTGAGCTTCTGCATGAGAGGATCTTTCTCTCCCTCTCACTAGCTCTCTTTAAGAGCCCCCTGCAGCTGTGTCTTCAAATTGAAAGCCAGTTGCCTCTTATTTATTTACACTGGCACAAAAGAAAACAAGGGCTGGGGTGGAGCTGGAGAGAAGGATTGGAAGAGGAAGCACTTTCCCTGAATCTAGTCCAGGGGCACATTTGCATTCGAATGAAAACAGTGCATTGTCAACCACTTTGATGCTGGAGGTCTTAGATCTTCTAGCTTTCTGTGAAGGAGCACAAAAGTTTTTTCCTAAGGAGAGGATAAGGTGGAGAAGGGGTTGTGTGGAAAGAAAGGGGGCTGGAGCTGGAATGGGAGAGAGAGTGGAGAAGTGCAGGAAATTGTGAAGATGGACAACAGGCAGTCAGATAAAGGGAAGGCCAAAAAGGGAGGATGGAATGGGGAGTGGGGGAGAGAGATAAAGAGACCAAGGGGCACACACACACACACACAGAAAGACAGACTCAGAGAGAATTCTCAGCAGATGCTTCCTATGAAAATTTCAGTTATGCTAACGACCACTTTTTGTAAGGGTAAATAATAGAATATGCATTCTTATAGACAACATCTCAATTTTATCAGATGTCTTGGGTTTAGAAGATGATCAGTGGCTGTTAAACTAATAATATCAAGATCCTCTATTAAGCAACACCTTAGAATATGAGACAACTGAGTACTTTGTTGAAAGCAAACTCTTATAGTAAATACTGAACTCTCTGCTCTTTCCCAACTCAAAAACCAAAAAATCGTTCACAGTAGAAGAGTTATTTAAAGATATGCTTATCAGGCAAAAGACACATCTTTAAATCTCCTGCCTAAATATCTGATTTGGGTAACTTGGGTACAATTTTTGCTTCAAGTGGATTTCAGCTTCAAGGCACCCACCTTCAACCTAAGGGAGTTGCCCTATTTTCACACAGAATGATTTTGGGGAATTATTCAGTCAGATTTTTTCCCCTACTCATTTTCTGGACTAGATACATTGGAAAGAGTTTGCCACTAGTGATCAAAGGCTTTGGGCTCACTTCCCAGCTAGGTTTGTGAACTTGGGTAAACCACTTTTTCAGAACTTCAGTTTCCTGTTCTATAACAGGGTTAGATTAGATGACCTCTGAGGTGCCGGTCATTAATCTATGATCCTAAGATCCTGTATGAAGCACACCTTCTCAGGTCATATCCATTTGCAGCTCTGATGAGCTACTGTTGCTTAAATTTTAAATGGGAACTCAAGGTCACCCGAGGAGCAGAGTATAAATGACTTCCTTTTTCTGCACATTTCTCTTTAGAGCAGTATTGGTCCTTCACATCCACAGGAGTCCAAGTAGCATACAACAGTGAAACAGCTAGAAGTGTCAGCTTCCCTGGTGTCTGATGAACACCAAACAGGGCCCCTCTGAGAGCCTTCTCACCATCTCCATTAGAGATTAACTTGTGTAGGGCTGATGACAGAAATCTGATGAAGGTGGAAAAGTGCAGCAATGTGGGGTAAAAGAGGAATTTCCATGGGGAGAGGTAGGTGAATGAAATTTTGGGCAGGCAAACAGGTTTTCAAAATCTATTCTTGTGTGCTTTAAACAGGTCCTGAAACTCACAGCCTAAATTATGATACAGCACATTGCAATGTAAAGCATCCAATTTGGTAACCTGTAATACTCCTCCTACTGCAGATTTAAATACATATCATATATATATATATATATAATATAGAGATATATGTTATGTAATGTCATACATATTATATTTATGTCTGATTTTATAATGGAAAACATAGTAAATTTTTACTTTATTGAGCTTCTTAATTTTTTGAACCATACTATGGACTATCATGTTTCCATGCTAACGATGACAAATATTTTATACATTTATTTTCAGTTACAATCCGTTACATTATACAAATTATTGAGAAATAAGCCACCTATACTTCGTTGATGAAAAAAAGGAAAAATTTCATCCTATTAATTCAGTTATTTATGTAATAGTAGGTAGTGGTTCAGAGAAGAAGTAGAAGGGGAAAGAACACCAGATTCTAATAAAGCTGATATTCTTGCCATCACCCCATTCATAGGTTCTCAGATTTAGAAGAAGGGATCATTTTTGTCCAAGTTCTCACTTAACAGTGTGAGGAAGTTGAATCTAGAAGTTAAATACCTTCCAAAGGCCTTATAAGTAGTAGGTAGTAGAAATAAAATCTGAATTCAAGTCTCACTCCCAAACCTCCCCTCTCCCCCCTCTCTCTTTTATTATATTACAAATGGACAGGGAATATTTTTCTTCTCTTTCCATTCATGTTATCCTTTTATGAAGAGAGAGAGAGAGAGAGAGAGAGAGAGAGAGAGAGAGAGAGAGAGAGAGAGCACAAAGTAGATGAGGGTCACTTAAAATAGACTTTGCACTCCAAACGATACACATCTATAGAACACACATCTGTATAGCACTCTAACATTTGTGTCTTCCTCATAGCACTCCTGTGAGGAAGGTAGCAGGTTCTTACTTATGCCTTCAAACACTTTGGCACTATAATGACAATATTTTCCTTATTTTTTTTAAAGAATGATTAGTTGTTGGAATTCATCCATTCTCCTCTGTTCAAAACTTGGGTGTTGTCTTTGAATCATCCCTTCTCACTCACCAGTTAAAAGTCCTAAAAATTCTATTTACCTGACATCTCAGTCCATCTATCTTACCTTCACCAGAGTAATATTCTAGGTGCAAGGGACTTCAAATGATCAAAAATAGAGAGAGTCTGAAGGGGAGCTTTGGGACAGAGTCATGTAGCTTCAAGTTGCCTTAAAAAATTTCATTGGCTCTTTCTTTGCCTACTGAACATAAAGGTTTCAACTAGCATTTCCACAATCTGACTGAGCCTTGAATTCTCAGTTTTATATTCTTAGGATTACAGAACTAGAGCTGAAAGGGACCTTCGATGTTATCTAGTCCACACTCCTTGTTTTACAGTTAAAGAAGCTAAAGGGCAGAGAGATTGTAACTCCTTTCATTCCTCTACCTGCTCTCCAAGCTCTTGCCAAATGGGACAAACTCTCTGTATTTTCTTAGGATCATAGCATTTAGGATTGAAGGGACCTTAGGGAGCTGATTAAATTAAATTTGATTAAAAAGCATTATAAAATGCCCCACCCCCCTTCTCTTTGCCTTTTTTAAATGATAGGCTTTTCAGATACAAAGACAAAAAAATGTAACTGTCTCTGTTTTCCTGGAACTTAAATTCTGTAGCATTTGAAACTGTTGATCGCCTTCTCTTGGATAGTCTTCTGTATGTGTTTTCAAGATATTCTTTTCTCTTAGTTTTCATCCTGTTTGACTCCTATTTGTATGTCTTTTGTGCTGCTTCTTTAGCCATGTCATACCCATTAACTGTGGATCTTAGGCCAGGGTTGTGCTAGGGCCAGATCTAACCAGCTCAGGAGAACAGGTTATTAAATTTTCAGTGTAAAAATTTGTACCTTGAAAACTGACAAATGCTACAAATTTGGATATGATTTATTGTTCTGCTAGTTTTTAGATTTAAGAAAGTAATGGAGGAGGTTAATAATGCAGATTAAACTTAAAAGTGTGTTGTTGGTATTTCTTTTTAGAGAGCAGGTTGCTGAACATTTACCATTATACTACTGGGACTCTTCCCCAAGGCTGTGCCCTAGACCTTCTCCCTCTTTCCTGCTATACTCTCTTAATGATCTCATCAGTTTCCATGTGTTCAGTTAATATCTCTATACAGATAATTCCAAGAACCATATATTTGAAGCCCCAGTGTCTCTCCTGAGCTGAATGATTACATCACCAATTGTTTTTTGACATCTGGAACAGATCAAAATGTCAAAAACAGAACATATTATCTTTCCTCCAAAACAGTCCTCTCTGCTGAACTTTCTCTTGTTGCCAAGGGCACTACTTTATTTCCAGTCACCTCAGCTTACAATCTCAGTGTCATATTTGATTTCTCAGTCTCACCCACTCCACATATTCCATCTGCTGACAAATCTTGCATTTTGACCTTTACTGCATCTCTCCTGTATATTTCCTCATCTCCACTTTTATCACCCTTGTAGACCTTTATTTCCTGTTGCTTGGACAATGACAATAACCTCTTCGTTTTCAGGACTCCATTCTTTCCTCTTAGTTTCCCTCTTACCCATCTGCTCTTTTTCAGTATCCTTTTCTGGATCCTCATTAAACAGGGACATCCCACAGGGTTCAGTCCTGGGTCTTTTACCATTTACCTTCTATATAACTTCATTTTCTGATGTCATCTGCTTATGGATTCATTTATCATCTTTATGCTGATGATTCTCAAATCTAAATATTCTGCACTAACTTCTCTGTAAAAATCCAGTCTCACATTTCCAACTACTTTTCTTATACTGAATGTTCAGTAGATAACTTAAATTCAACATATCCAAACCTGAACTCATTATCTCTTCCTTTAAACTCTCCTCCCCCTTAATTTTCCCTTCTCTATTCATGTAGAGAAAAACACTTTCCTCCCAGTCCCTCAGGTTGTCTCTCCCCAAATGTCATCCTTAACTCCTATCACTCACCCTACATATCTAATCTGGTGCCAAACCATTTAATTTCGATTTTATAACACCTCTAGAAAATGCTCTCTTCTCTCCTCTGATACTGCTACTACCTCAGTGCAGATCCTCATAATTGCTGGATTATTGCAATAGCCTGTTGGTCAGTCTTCCAGCCACAAGTCTCTCTCTACTCCAATCTATCTTCCATTCAGAAGTCAGAGATTTTCCTTAAAGTACTGGTTTAACCATAGCACCCCCATATTTAATAAACTCCAGTGGTTCCCTATCAATTCTTGGATCAAGAGCAGGTACTGTCCTTTACCTTTTTGTTTTGTATCCCCAGCATATAGCACAGTGCCTGTCATATAGACACTTAAATGCTTATTGACTAACTGGTTTCCCTTCTTTGGTCTCTCCCCATTCCATCATCCATTCTGTGGACAAAATGATTTTTCTGAAGTGTAGGTTTTACTCTGTTATGCCATGTACACCCTCTACTCAATAAACAACAGTAGCTAACTCCCTTTCATCTTCAGAATCATATATAGGTTACACTATTTGACATTTAATGGTCTTTATACATATCATCTCCTTAACTTTCCAGTTATACTTAATTCTCCATTCCCCTCCTAAGAACTTGGGAAAGTCAGTTAAACTTGGGACTTGGGTACTTCATCTATAAAAAGAATGTTGGACTAGATGTCTTCAGAGATCCTTTTTAGCCCTAGATTTATGATTCTATAGTCCTTCTTTGTTGGGGTGGACAGCTATGTGTATGGAACACTGCATGTAATGTTTGACCTAGATGATATATTGGTTTGTTTTGCTGGACTTCCTCCACAAACTTTTCATTCTTTGCTATAAAGGATGAGTCCCTAGGAAGGGGTAGAGGCATGATTTGTTGAAAAATGTGTGTGATGTAAACACAAAAGTTATAAATATAAATTAAAATTTATTAAACTAAATTAACAAATTAAAAAAATAAATTAAATCACCCTTACATTTTTTCAATATAATCCCCAAGAGAATTGGTGATAGAGATAATTACCTACAGTCATGTAATAAGGAGTTTGAGAATGTAGTAACCTCTAAGGAATTTTGGCTTAAAATCATGAACAAACAGTGTCACTAAGTAAAACAAACCAAAAAAAAATTAAGTGGATTACAGATTTATAATCAGTCTTTGGTGAAATCCTTTAAGACTTGCCAACTTTCTCAGAATTGCCTGAGAGTCTCCTGATTCCTAGGATGCTGGGCAGACAGTCTAGAAATGTCATAAATGGAAAACTTTGTGCTGTTTCTAGAATAAAGACCAATCGGCAACACAATATGTTCTTACTTTACTCCCCCCAACTTAAGCTACTTTTTCTCCATCATGTTCTCCTGGAACTAATGTCAGTTAGGCAAGTTTAATTATTGTACAATAATCACAGTATAGGGTACAAAATGGATTTAGGAATCTCAGGTTCTAGTAATAGTTATGTAACTTAAGAAGCTTTATGACTTTAGAAGTGACTTAAACTCTTAAGATGTTAGTTTCCTCTTCTACAAAATAAGGTTTTGGATTGAGATAACTACTCATGTCCCTCTACATCAGGAATTCTTAAGGGGTGTGTGTGTGTGTGTGTTTGTGTTTGTGTGTGTGTGTGTATGTGTGTGTGTGTGTGTGTGGTTGACCCTAAAAATAATTATAAAAATAAGGGTCAGGCCTGGGTGAAGAACCCCTTTCCTGCATATACTAAGATTTATTGATAAGGAATCCATATAAATTCTTCTTGTGCTCTTGTTTTCTTTTTACATCTCTTGAAAAATCTTCATACTTCTACTTGCTAGAGATATTTCAGAAAGATATAAAACTATACCTCTATACCTTTTGATTATGTCACATATTTTATTTTTTGATCAACTATATACAATAGACACTGGCATAAGGTTGAAAGAAAACACAAGATATTTGTCAATGATAGGACAAAGGGCTGTAACTACCACAGATAAAAATGTAAAGGAGGTCAAAGCTTGTCTTTAGTATTCTTGAATTAACATATTACCTCAGTGCTGCCTTGTGCCTAACCAAGACCCCTAATAAGGCTCTCCAAGTGTGTTCATACTCTTCTATCATGGGAAAAAAATCATATTCCTTCAAAGAAGATAAATTTAGTTTAGTGTTAGAAAAGCAACAGGACTGACTGATCAAAGCACTCCACTTGAGTATAAATCATGACTATATTTATACTTTCTGAGGGCATTTGTTTTTCGAAAGAGGAAAATTTTGACCCTGGTTGGTAGAATGTATTGGGCTAAAATGAGTGAAGAATAAAAAGGAAAAGGAAGAGGAGGATGCACATTTAACAAAAATAAGGGAGGCTGAGATTACATTGGGACTGCAACTATACTTGTAACCATTTGCTAAGTAAAATAATTATTTCAGTAATTGTAATTAGATATAACCTTAATAGACAAGATATTTTCTTCCAAAGGGAGACCTCACAGAAAATGTTCACAATTGAAAGGAATTATTTTTATTATTGTTAGAAGAAAAGTGTTTTCAGATAGTGTAGACAGGATAAAATAAGAAAAAATAGAGATTTATTAAAAATCATTTAAAAATTCTTATGAATAAGAAATTGATTATTTTTCCATGAACCTATCAAAGTAAATATTTTAAAATAAATGTAAAATATGAAATTGCCTTAATAAAGAATTGCCTTTTGTATAGTAACATGTATAGAAAACCTGTCTTAGAAAGTATCACATTAGTAACTGCATTAATAGGAAATTGCCCTTTGGACACTGGCATCCTGAAAAAAAAAATCCTGTGTTCTAAATCATGCAGAAATTGGAAATTAAATTTATCTAATTCTGCTTTTTTTTCTTCTTTAATCTTCAAAAGTAACATTCCCATAAAAAATAAGTTGTAATGACATTGGACAATTTGTCTGCATGGTTTTCCTCATCAGAAAAGATTAACTCTCTTCATAAAGTATTTCCTGAAAACTTCCTCTGTGCCCAGCCCAGGACTAGCCACAGTGGGAGACACAATCAATTGCCTATTGATTCAGTCATTCTTTCACTTTGTCTGACCCACCTAACAGGTGTTCCTCTGCATGGCAGTGAAATAACAATCAGCAATCAAAAATAGTAGCATATTGCCCTCTGGCAAAAGGTAGCAGATGGTATATTTGTAATTATATTTGAAATAAAAACTTTCTTCTTCCTTCCTTCCTTTTTTGCCTTCCTTCCTTTTTTGCTTTCCTTCCTTTTTTCCTTCCTTCCTTCCATTCTTTCTTCCCTCCTTCCTTCCTTCCTTTCTTCCTTTCTTCTACTTTATTTTTTTGTTGTTGTTAAGGAGAGAAGCCAAAGCTTTATAAATGGATGAAGGCATGCCTAGGAAGTCATGTTACTTGGTCAGAAATAAATACCAGTTTGGCTTCTGCAAAAGCTATTTCTTCCATTTTTTTTTTACTGAAGTTGTTCTTAAGAATACTCCATGTCATCTTTTATTCCTTTCTCACTCCAAGGATCCAAATTTTGTCTTTGTGAATGCATCACTGATAAATGTCTCTTGAATTCCATTCTTTAGCAGACAGATTTTTAACTCCAAACTTCAAGGTTCTGTTTGGTTTCACTTCTGTCAGCTCTTGCTCCACCTTCATAAATTCCAGTTCCTCTGAGATTTATAAGACTTATAATGTTAATACCACCACCAGTAGCAAGCAATAGCTGACATTTCCATTGGGCTTTCTACTGAAAGATCATCTGATCTCATATGGTTTTAAGCATATAATAATTCATTATATTCATTACCTTGAGAGTTATCTGATGATGAGCCTCTGAATTTAGGTAAGCTAGTCTTCAGATGATAGAAACATGGTCCATCCTGTTGGTAGCCTTTCTATCTTGGTACAACTTTCCAAAGCTGTGCTAAGTTGCCTAGTCTTAGAACAATGAGAACAAAAATCCAGGGTCCCCTCCATGCCAAAATGAGGTCTTGAAGGAGGACATATGCACTACTATGATTGAAAAATGCCCTTCCCCAAAGTGCCATGACTCTAGCCACAATGCCTCAAATAGTTTCTCCCTTTACCCTCCTCCCACCTCCCTCTACATCCTGCTCAGATGCCTCATCACAGCATGGAGCTGAAACTGGTTCCTTGAAGGTTATGTCTCTGCAATGCAGCTATGGAAGGTCATATTTTCCACTACTTAAAGATAATTTATGCAAGCACTGACTATGTTGGTTTTATATTGTTTTAATTCTAGGGAGTTGAAAAGCTATTAATGAGTATATCATTTTATTTATATTTTGTGCACTAGTATGATGTTTCAAAATATCTGTATATTTAGTTGGCTAAAAGTGCAAGATGCATGAAGACATTTGGTTTTCTAGGTAGAGGAAATTCTACTTGAATGACAACAGCCAAAGCATAATTAAATAATTTATTCATTAATTAAAATGGCCAGCATTTATTAAGCATCCACTATATTTTGGGGGTGCTAGGGATACAAAGACAGAATTCAAAATAGTCTCTGTCTTCAAGATGCTTACATTTACTAGAGTGATCAAAGTAGCACAGATAAGCAACAACAAAAAACATACAATGTAAATTTTTTGAAGGCAGGATATGTGTGTTAAAGCACTAGCAACTGGGGAAATCAGAATAATCTTCATAGAGGAAGTGTCACTTCAGTTGAACCTTGAAGGAAGATCATAATTCTATGAGGTGAAGGAAGATCATAATTCTACGAGGTCAAGGAAGGGAAAAAGTGAATTCCAGTCATGGGAACAACACCTATGCAAAGGCATGGAGATGAGAGACAGGACGAGAGAGATGAGTCCAGATTGGCAACTGGTGGCAGAGTAGATAGAACTCTATGTCTAGAGTCAGGAAAACCTGAGTTCAAATTCAGCTTCAGGCACCCACCTCCTGTGTGAGCCTAGGTAAATCACTTTATTTTGTTTGCCTCAGTTTCCTCAACTATAAAATGGGGAGATTATAGCACCTGCCTTGCAGGGCTTAACATGGGAGCTGGCACATACAAGCCTCTTTATAAATGCTTATTTCCTTCCATCCTCTTCTGAGACTGCCTCTCTATCCAATAAACTGCATAATATATTATTTTTATCATGATCTTCACTAATTATTTTAATAATTTATTTATATTTATAAAATACCATATATTATAACATATGTTTTATAATAATATAATATATACAAGATATTTATATATTATATAACATATATTTATATATAAACATATGTTTATATTTATATACTTTAAAGTTTGGAAGGTATCTTATAAATTTTCTCATTTGATTCTTACAGTCAACAACCGTATCAGGTAGATATTATTATTATTATCACCATTTTATAGATTAGGAAAATGAGGCTCAAAAAAGATGTGAATTATTTAGATTTGACTTGTCTTCCTAACTCCATGTCCAGTGTGCTATTTGCTATGCTTTGAAAAAGAGGTGAGACACTATATGAAATGTAACATATGCTATGAGACATGGTCAATATGTTGATTAGTTTTGCTTAGCTGTTTTACTTTTCTTTGTTACAGGAGAAGACATTGGGGAAGAAAAGAGGAAGAAGCATATAAATAAAAATTAGAGTGCTAGACAAACAACAGGTATAAGAAAACTGACAAAAATAAATACAAACAAAATAATAAAATTAAAGTGAACATTCAAAACACCATTTGAATTTCTATTTCACTTAATTCGATTTAGAATTAGGGAGGTTCTATCACATGCCATTAATATCAGCTTGACCTTTACAATACAGTCTTATGAAAGATTTCATTTTGATTCCTGTCTGTAAACTCATTCAAGATGAGTGTACATTTTCTTGAAACATTATCAATTAAGGCTAGGGAGATTTTATTCTGAAACAGTTACATCTTCAAATATTCTCATTGTTATTAATAAAATTGTGAATGCTTCATTTGTATTACTGATATATGAAAAATATCATATAACAGAGAATTTGTGCATTAACTGTTGTAATGGTGTGATGATTTTTTTTATAATGACTGAGTCTATAAGCTGACAAAACAATAGGTTAAAAGTGAACTTAGTTTTTTTTTCATTTTTCTATTGACTATTTTCATATTACCCATATAACAGGTTTGACCAATCTTATCAGTGAACTGAACATTAGAAAAAGAAAAAAAAACAATCACTTTATTGGTTCCTTTGGTGTCATAAGGACAATGGTCCTGTATAAGTGAAAATATAGATTTGGAAAATAGTAAGGAAGTCAGAGCTTTATTAAAATATTTGATTATCTGAATGTCTTAGGATGCTTGTAAAAATTTGAGTCTTATTTTTACACAGTAAATTTGCTCTTTGAGAGCAGGGGCAGTTTTTATTTTTATTTTTTTCTGTGCTAGGTGCCTACCAGAGTGCCTTCTACATAGTCTACAATTAGAAAGACATTTGTGGAATTAAGTACTCTTTGAATTTAGGCATACAAATATGACTGACGTCCTAGGTCCTTATAAGACTCAGAACAATGGTCTAGTAAACTAGAAAATTGAAGTTGTCCAACTGTTTACTTGCTTCATTTAAAAACAACAACCACAGCAACAACACAAAACAAAATGAGAAACAAAAACCTGTGGGTGGAGAGAAATGGCATGGTACAATCACAGGACAACTGGCTTTAAAGTCCAATAAACCTGGGTTCAAGTTCTGTCTCTGGCACAAATGGGTTGGTAAGTCCACAAATGGACTCTGGGTAAGTGACATGATTTTGTGTCCCTGGTGGGTCTTTACAATCTAAGGTATAGGGTAGATGCTGATATATCTTGGTAAAGCTTCCCAGACAGGAGCTCCATACAACCATGAAATCACCCACCTGGTTAAAAAGTAAAGGAAAAAAGAAAAAGATGTTTCCAGAGAAATTCAGGAGGGAATAATGGCTACTTTAGATTTTCTGAAGATGTCTATAAGGGAAAGCTCTCTCTGTCTAATGGTCTCAGAATCTTCACTGATGACTAAAACTTTTGTGTTTTAATCAAAAGATATTAAAGAATGAAATGATCATTATATTTATCATATTAGAGTCTATTGACTTTCTTAAATATTATACAGTGAAATGAGAGCAAATAAAATGAGTATAAATTATATAAAATTCTATTGTCATCATATTTCTTCTTGAAAAATCTATGAATCTCCAGCTAAGCCTTAGACCAATATCTCATCTAATTATTTTTATGGACCTTAATTCAATTTATAAGAATCGATTTTTTCTATGTATATGTGTGTATGTGTATTGTACATGTATATGCATATGTATATATGTGTACACACACAAATATACATAATCATACATCTATTCATATTTATATGTTTAATAATTATTTTAATATATTTAAAAATTTATTAATTTTAATTTAATATGTAATATTTCCCCTCTGTTGATTATCTCCAAATGTACACATGTGTGTATATACACAAACAAATGTACATGTTTATACACATATACATGTGTACACACACAGAGATAAGCAGCAGTGGGAAAGCATGGATATTAAAGGAAATTGGGAAAGGCTTCTTAAAGAAGTTGGACCTTTAGGTTAAAATTGAAGTTGACCAGAAAGACAAGGAGGTCAATATGAAGAGAGAGAGAGAGATCCAGGCAGGGTAGATCACAAGTGAAAATACTCAGATTGCTAAAATAAACCATGCAAATCAGTTTATATTAGCAACTAAATTTTGAAGAATAATAATTTGGAGCTCAAAGGAAAAAAAACTACTTACTGCACATGTAAAATTTAATCATTACACTTTCAATCATTCATACAGAGGGAAAAGAAGGAAGGGAAAATATGTTGCAATAAAAAAAACCCTGCAAGTTTTTGAAGAAAAATAAATCAGTGGAAGAAAGGGTGATATTAAATGAAAAAAAAAAAAACCTAGCATTTAGAATTGAGAGGTACTGCGAAGAATTTCTATTTCAATGCCTTCATTATATAAAGAAAATGTGACCCAGAAAGAAAGGTTAAGAGACTTGTTCATAGCCACAGAAGTAGCACTTAGTGAAGGAGCAGGGACTTTCTTTAGTTGCTGGCATTCTTTTGCATATTCAGTACTCTTTCACTTATTGGACTCTATTCAAAGGTCCTAATAAATTTGCATAAAACCAGATAACTACTTTAAGTTTTTGTAGGTTTTTTAAAGTGATATAGTATTAGCATGGGAAAGTGGAACTTGAAGCTCCATTAGTAACATCTTTTCATAACCAAAGTCTTTAAAAAAATACTCACATTTGTAGTTAATTTGTCATACTAACAACTAGTTTTAATAGTAGCCATTTTATTTGAACAATTTAACTCCAAGATGATTACTTTGCTGACCATTTGCTTAATACTCCAAAATATATTTTAACCAAAGCATACTTTGCACACATCATAAAGCAATGGCTGATAGAAAAAATTTAGCTTGGACAAAACTGAATTTTACTTTTAGCAAAAACAGTTTTCAGATTCTTTAATTATTTCATTTAGAAATTTCTGTTTACAATAACCTCTAATTTATATGTAACAAAATAAATTCATTCATGTATGTGTTTTATAAAAAGATACACTTTGGAAAATAATGTTTTTTTTTTCTTTTAGATTCTTTTTTTCCTGGGAAGATTCTACAAATTACTTTCAATGTAGGGCTCCACATTGAATGTGTGTACATGTATATGTATAAATGTATGTATACACATGTGTACACACACAAATAAGTGCATACACACAAAATGTGTATATGTGCACAAATGGACATATACATATATACAAATGTATACATCTATAAGTGTACACACATATACACATATATGCATAAACACATGTAAAGGGCACCTAGATGGCACAGTGAATAGAGTGCCTGACCTGAAGTCAGTAAGACTCATCTTCCCAAGTTCAAATCTGGCCTCAGACACTTACTAGCTGTTTGATCCTGGACAAGTTACTTAACCCTGTTTACCTTACTTTTCTCATTTGTAGATTGTAGATGTAGAAGGAAATGGCACACTACTCCAATATCTTTGCCAAGAAAACCCCAAATAGGGTCACAAAGAGTCAGACATGACTGAAACAACTGAACAACACACACACACATAAACATTGAATGTATATGTACAAACATATATACCCAATGTATTCATCTATTTCTATCTATATAAACATAGTTCTGCTATAATGTGACATATGAATTCCTAAAAAGCACTCTACTATGCAAAGTGAGAAATAAAAGCACTAGGATTAAGGGAGAAATGGGGTTAGAAGCACAAACAGTTCATCAGTGACAGTTTTATGGAAAATGAAACAAAACACTGTATATAAGAAATTGATATGGAAAATTAAAAAATACAAAGTACAAGTAATCAAATACTCACTTATATTTACCATTAAGATGGATTTACATGTGTGTATATATCATATGTGCTTTGTATATGTGTGTATATATGCAACATATAAACATGAATAAATAAAAAACTAGCATGTATAATACATGCATATTCTAAACTGATAGGTTAAGGTAGATAGTCATAAGTTTTATTTTTTAAAACTGTAATTCAGTCTCATTTTATATTCATGCTTTATTATAGATCTTAATTTATTATCATAATATTACAGATCATAATTTACAACATTGAATAGCATTTTTACTAATTTATTTAAGGTATCTAATAAAACATTTGTAAAGATAACAGTTTGTAAATAAGATAACATTTATAAAGCACTTTAGCACAGTGCCAGGTACATAGTAGGCAGTATATAAATGCTTATTCCTTTACATTCCCCCAACAGGAAAAAAATCAGATGTGGATAAGGAGATGAATTTATAAACATGTAACAAACTACCCCCACTCTCCTCAAAATATAGAGTTGAAGGTGAGTGTGTGTGTGTGTGTGTGTGTGTGTGTGTGTGTGTGTGTGTGCGCGCGTCCTAAGTGCTCAACATTCCTCTGACACATACCTGGCTGAAGCTCTGGATAGCAGCTCTGGCTTGACTGCTTCGAGCTGGGAGTTGGGAAGGTGTTGTTTCACCCAGGGCAAGGGTCTGGTTGCTATGGTAGCTGGCTGAGTACTGGAAAGACCCTTCAGGTTTGGAATTGAGCTGAAGTGCACTCTGGGAGAGAAGGCTGGGCCCTGAATTGAAAGTAATTTGGAGCAGTCAGTGAGGGTGAAGCAGAAATGACATATATTATTTACAGAGAGTAGCCTGGAATTATCACATGCACATGATTCCGGCCATCTAGTAGTCTTTGGGAACTAAAATCAAACTGTAGTGCTGATTTGTATCCTAGAACTTAAGTTATATCTTTAGGTTTTAAAGTTACAGTAAAGATATTTATTATTCCAATGCTGACCAAGATGGAGCAACTTTTAATAGCTAAGTTGATTGAAAAAACAATCATTTTATCATTTTTACATTATCATAAATATAGTTTTATTCATTTGAAAATATATCCTATACTATGTGCATGCTAAATTTAATGTCCTTAATTATATCTATTTAATTCAATGAACAGAGTGGTAAAACAATCATCTAACCTTAGTCCTTAAAAAATACCAATCAGTAATAATTTCTACAACATAAAGGGTAATATAACACTTCAGTGTCCACAGACATGACAACTTTAAAATATCAAGAGCTCTTTATGCAGTAAAAACCCACTTAAATTCTCACTGAATATCTGACTAGTTTGCCAGCTTATCTTTTCTGTCTCAGCATAACACAGTATGAAATCAGAGAGGAAATAGTGTTCAACATGGGGATTGTCCAAATTATTGTGACGATGAGATAAGAATCACTACACTCGCTTAATCATTTTATCATGATGTCTAGCTAAAAATATTACATTCTTAAGGAATTCTTGAATAAAAAGCTTGCTGAATAATACTATTTAAAATTATTGCTTATACTCATATCAGTCAATGAACAAGTTATTCATTAAGTACCTACAGTGTATACAGCCCTATGCTAGAATCTGACGGAAGATGAAAAGTTTAGCTAAGACACAATCCCCATTCTGAACACAAACCCACAAACTTAGTAGAGAGATGGCATTCAAGCAAGGTAGCAGGCATTCAAGTGTCTACTGTGTGCTAGGAACTGGGCTAAGCCCTGGGGATACAAGGAAAGGCAAAAAAATTAAACAAAAACTACCAAACACAAAACTGTCCTTGGGCTCTAGAAGATCACAGTCTAATGACACAATACAGATAGCTATAAATCACAATTACATGATAAGTGAATTAGAAAATTATAAAACAAAGTATCTTGTAAGGAAGAAGGGGGAAATCATCACCCAAAAGGGAGCGATGAAGGAAGGTTTCTTGGAGAGTATCGTATTTGAGTAAAGAACAGATAGTTCTACAGGAAAAGATGGATAGGAAATGTATTTCAGGTACAGAGAACAAGCCTGAACTAAGGCATGGAGGTGTGACTGCAAGGTTCTTGCTGGGTGGTTAGAGAACTATTCAGTCTGACTGGTAATTAGAATGTATAGACAGTACTAATATAAGAAGAATGAAAAAAATTATGGTGGTGCCTAATGTTGGAGTCCTCAAAGGGCAGGAAAAATAAATTTGACCTTTACTAGGAAGGCAGTAGTGAGTTACTAAAGAATTCTGAATAGTCAAATAACAGGACCAGCTCTGCACATTAAAATTAAAAATGATGATTCTGTCAGTGATATGAAATAAAGATTGGAAGATAGAAGTTGCAAAGGGTCAGCTTTCAACTTGATGGAAGGAAAAACTACCTAATAATTATAGCTGTCAAAGTTTAGTCCCTAGATGTAGTGAGTTTCTTATCACTGGATATCTTTGAGTGATATCAAGGAGATGACATGTATGCCCAGATATTGCAAAGGATTCCTATTCAAGTATATTTTGAACTGTATGGACTCTTAGGTGCTGAGAGAGAGACACACACACAGAGATAGACAGGCAAAGAGAGATACACAGAGAAAGGCAGAGAGAGGGACAGAGACAGAGACATAGAGAATAGATAGGTAAAGATATATAAACACAAAAAAGGCTTTATATTGATAATCATCTTTACTAAAATGAATTTAATGCTTATTAATAGATCAAAAAAGAAGCATAAATGAAATTTGAAACATAACCTTGCAATGTAAATTTTCTCAAATCATTTCTATTATAATGCAGAAAAATCACTTTCTAGTGCAAGAAAGAAAGTGTACCTGCATGAACTATTCTGTCCTTGACATAATTTCTGATACTTCACACAAAATAGTACCAATTCTAGTAGCAGGTAGTGACTAAGCTTATAATTTCATTCTTGATTTCTCTTTCTTAAAATATGGCTTTAGATGTCAAGGCAAGTGTCCAAATTTGACATTATATGGAACACTTCACTGAAAGAATTTTTCAGGGCTTTGAACAGTATCATTTTATATACCCTCTTGAGGATTTCTATATCTTTTCCTTGCTTCTAATTCCCTTTGAAACACTGTGAAGGGAATTGTAATGAAGTCATATTTGCTAATTAATGTATCTTGTTTTTAAATTATGCAGTGCTCAAATATGTTTTGAATTGAATAATTTTTTTATTAGATAGCTTAGGAATTAGGCTTTTAGATATAACATGGACAAATGTATGGAAAATTTCAAAGATTCAATTTACAAAAATATAATAACAATAATAATAATAATACTGCCCAGGTTGTCTTGAACAGAAAAGGTAATTAATAACAATACCTCAGATTTGCATAATGCAAATGTATTTACACAACCTAAGGTCACTTTGTGAACAAATATAAGACCTTAGATTCATAGGTTCATAGACTTAGGATGGAAAGGGACTTCACTTTACAGGTAAGGAAACTGAAACCCATGAAAGGTTTGTGACTTTCTCAAAATCGCACAGAATGTAAGTGACAGAGTTTGTAATCAAACATATTCTCTGACTCCAAATCTCCCACTCTTCCAATTAAACCACATTGATTCAAACACATATCTCTTGAGTTTCCTATGCAAGACTGAGAGATTTAAAATATATTTAGGGAAGGAGGCTAGGTGGCACAGTGAATAGAGCACCGGCCCTGGAGTCCAGAGGGCTTAAGTTCAAATCCTACAATACTAGCTATGTAACCTTGGGCAAGTCTCTTAACCCCAATTGCCCTCCAAAAAAAAAAAAGAAAAGAAAGAAAGCAAAAAAAAATATATATATATATATATAAATTAGGGTTAAATGGGCAGGGGTATTTCAAAATCTATGACATTTCTGGGATTAAAAAACTGAGTGGTTAACTAGGCTAGCTAGATTTATTTATATAACTACTCCTAATATTATCAATGATAATAATAATAATAACAATTATATAGAACTTTAGGGTTTATAACGGAACTTTTCTCGCAATAACCCTATAAGAAGTACCAGTATAATTATAACCATTCTACAGATAAAAAAATTTAGAAAAGCTAAACTTTGTCTAGGGCTAGAAAGCAAATTACTGTAAAAATCTGGACTTGAACTCATATCTTCTCACTCTAAATTTGGAACTCCTTTCTTTTATATGGCCACATTTAATGCGCTCCATAAATTCAATTATGAATTGAAAATTTGAAAATTTCAATGCAGTCCCCCTTTTCTACTCCAAATAATGTTATACCTGATGATTAGGTTTATAGTCCTATTTATAAAATGCTATTTAAAAATACACCTAATGTGCTTTACTAATGGATTCTAACTGGGAATATTTCAATATAAAATTATATTCAGGATGCCACAATTTATTCATATTTCCCACATGAACTTCCATCTGCTGGGGAGGATTGAGGAGTCCACTTCCAAGTCACTGGTTGTGGTTTCAGTCAACTTGAGGCTATGGATTGGGATTTGGGGGAAAGGTAGAATGCCAAGAAGGAAAGGCTAAGAAACAGGGAAAAGGAATGAAAATGAGCAGAAAGTGGTGGGCTTCTGGAATAAGAAGTTACGACAGATACTTAGGGATAATGAGTAAGGTAGAAAATGATAAGCATAAAGCAAGCCTTTATCCTCCTCTTCTTCCAAACAAGGAAGATTTCCTTTCCTTCTAGTAAGGGAGAAGAAACTGAGTGCTAGACAGAGGCTAGTGTGTTTTCCTTTCCCTCTTCCCATTTCCTCCTTCCAGAACTCACCCTACTACTTTAGACCTTTTGCCAACTAACTTCTCTGCAAAACGACACTAAGAACTACATATGGTGGTTAAGGTGAGGAGGAAGATTCTCTGGCAGTAGAGATGTCTCCACTGGTGAAGGAGAAGGAGAAATGGAAATGTCAAGGAAGAAAAGAGGGAAAGGAAGAAGTTCCTGGTGCTAAGAGATATACCTGAGTATATGTAAGTTTCATTCTGCTAATGAGTATAATTATGGCTTGAAATATTGTACACCCCATAGATAGTTTCATTTCCTTCTGGTAACTATTATGGTCTTGAACTCTATTAATCCAGAATTCCAAAGGCAATTGTATCTATTTATATTGAATTTGTAGTAGTTTTTAAAAATGCTTTTAGGACATGAAGTCGGCTGCTACTGAAACCTTCCTCAGGCCTGCCCTTGCCAAGTCTACCAGTATGACACACAGCTTAAGTTTTTCCCCTAGTGGTGACATTGGGGTTGTACTTCATTAATCATATTTTTACCTTTCCAGCTCCTTGTGACCAATGACTGGTTAATAACTGACTGGTACTTAGGATACAACTTGACACCAAGCAAAGTTTTTCTCTATGCACAGTGAATAGGGGGATCACCACCAAAGGCTTTATATCATCTATTGTCAGCTGAGCTAATTGGCTTCATCTTGTAACATGTCATGCTTTAAAATAGGTATTCCAAAAGAAAAATGATTATATTGAATTACATAACTCCAAAAAATTCTAAACTTTTTACAGCAAGTGATAGTTTTAAGGTCTTTATTACTTGTAAAATTGCACTCCCTTTTGAACTGTATTATGACTACAGTAGCAGTAATTAGAGAAGACTAATTCATGAGTCTGATTTGATTTTGAACTTGCCTTCACCCACAGAATCACAGAACTAGAGCAGGAAGGGACCCCAGAGGCCAGCTAGACAAACCCCTCCTTCTAGAGGTGGGAATCTGAGATCTAGGAAGGTTGGCACATAAGTAGTAAACATCCCAGAGGTGATACTGCATCTCAGAGTTAGTACTAGCTGTGGAGTTAGGAGTCTCCATTGTACCAAATTGCCCTTCAGCTGATGGTTTGTGAACCTAGAGGTCAGCTCTTCTGGGCTAGCCTCAGCTCATACCTAACATAAGGCAGCTGTAGTCACCTAGAGATGATTATAAACATCTCACAACTCATATACTCCAGTTGGACTGGACTTTTGTTCACTCTGTGCATGGCATCACATCTCACACTTCTGTGCCTTTGTACTGACTGTCTCCCATTACTGGAATGCCTCCCTCTTCACCTCCACCTCTTGTAATCTGAAGACTCAGTTCAAGAACCATGAGCTACTGGAGGCCTTTCCTGCCTTTCCTACCTTCTCTCCCCAACTGTGAGCTCCCTCCCTTCCATTCTACTTATCTGTGTGCATGTACTTTGCCCCATGTGAACTCCTTGAGAATTGGGAGTGTGAATTTTTTTGTCAATACCTCCCAAGTAACTAGTAGGATGTCTGGTGAAAAGTAGATATTTAATAAATAATTGTTTAACTGAATTAAAAGACAAGGCATTTTTGAGCCATGAAAGAACTGTTATCAGAATACACTCAGTTTTCCCCCCATTTCCCTTCAACAAAGATTTATTTCCCCTAAAAGGCAAAAAAGTTGTTCCTAACATCTGATTGGTGCCTGCCTGTCAACACAGCTCCTGTTCTCCTAAGGGAAGAAAAAGTCACATTCATGTGGAGTCAAAGCCCCCTCTGACTTGATGATGATATTTAAAGATATTTCCATATGGAGTCAAGGGAGGCTGACACTACAATGATGGGCATAGTGCATAGAGTTCCAAGCCTGGAGTCAGGAAGAACTGAGTTCAAATTAAGCCTCATATCTGTGTGATATCTGGGCAAGTCACTTAACCCTAATTACCTCAGTTACTTATCTATAAAATGATCTGGAGAAAGAAATGGCAAACCACTCAAGTACCTTTGCCAAGAAAACCCCAAAAGGGATCATGAAGAGTCTGACACAACTGAAATGACTGAACAACAATAATCATACAGAAGTTAAATACAACAAGCTTTTCCTTGTGGTGTTAGGGGAAAGTAAATCACCTTTTATTAACTGTAATAACTTGCAAGTGCATTCCAGTTTCATCCCAGTATCAAACCTGAATTAACAGGATATTTATTACTGGGACAGGCCTGCCCCTAATACATTCTAGTAGTCACCTGCCTCAATAAGCTTTCCTTTGAGTATTTTTAAGGGGTGAGTTCCAAAGCCTCCTGTTGATATAGTAGGTGTTAAACAAGAGAAGAAAGGAGATGCCAGGAGTGTGCCCTGGATAAGTGCCATCCTTACTAGAGCACTTTGAGGCTCTGCATAGAAACAGGCAATCAAGGCCACTTAAAACTTTAATAAGATAAGGCCAAAACACAGATGTTAAACAACAACAAAAACCACTACAGAGCAAGATAGATAGGTATGTGCTTAAATTATTAAGCATATGCCTATTCTTTCCCTGCTGTTGCTTCTAGGCTGTTCAGTTTGCATGTTAATTCATTTTCTGTTTTTTTCAATGTAGCTGGAACATTACCTATTGGAACCTATCAGTGTTCTCACTACAGGATACCGACATGATCATCCTACCATCTTTAAAATAGGATTTAAATCAAAGGGACAATGTATGCTCTTCAAAAATGCTTGTCCTGACAAAATTAAAACTATTAGTCTTTTCAGGATGCAATTATTTCTTTATTCATTACATTGGGAGTTCCTTGAGGACAAGGACTATTTTTGCACCTTTCTTCATATCCTTACTGCTTAGCACAGGGCCTGGCTCATAATTATTATTGTTTAGTCATTTCAGTCATGTCTGACTCTTCATGACTCTATTTAGAGTTTTCTTGGCAAAGATTCTAGAATGGTCTGCCATTTTCTTCCCCAGCTGAATTTACAGATTTATCTACTGTGCCACCTAGCTGCCCTCCTGACTCATAAACTAGGTGTTTGATCAATGTTGACTGACTGGCTGACTTTGACCAATTATATGTTTTGTAATTTAAAATAACTACTAGCCAACTCAAACAGATCAAATTATACTATTACTTCAATTAGTTGTCAAGTTTTGTTGATTTTCCCTCTTCAAAAAACTTTCTGTAGCAGCAAGCACCCTAGCATACCCAGAGGGTGGCTGCCAACACAGGTTCTTAGATCTGCTTTTCTAAAGGAAAGCTATTCAAAATGGGTTAACAACCTTGCTTTAATCAAATATATGTCATTTACTTAGTTCAGGGGAAAAAGGTCAGCACCCCAAACTTCAGAGAATACAATCAAGTTACAAGCAGACAGAGAAACAGATCAGTAGATAGGACTTCTAGCTGTCTGACCATTACATCCATAACTAGTCAATTACCAGAGAGGGAAGCACCAACATCTGGGTTTTCAAAGCTGGGGGGGGGGCCTCAATGTCTGCCCAGAGTCTCATATGGTCAAATCACATAACTCTTCTGAAAGTGAGCCCCAAAGCAAAACCTCACATCAGGGTATATATAATCTTCTCCTGGGTCAGAGAATGTCACAACCCTCTTGACCCTCTGCCCAATCACAAAGCAACAAGGCATGGGCATTCCTAAAAACCAAGCCTAAAAACCAGGTGACCACATTCAGCTTAATAGGAGGCAAAGTATATCCCCAAATCAAGGAAGGTTCTCAGAGTTACTTAAGCCTATCAAGGGGCCTAGGGAAGATCTTAGATTAGCATTCAGATAACACTTTCATATTCATCTTGTTAAATTTACATGTTCATCAGTCTAGTTGAAGCCTCCCTTACCTGACACCTGAACTACTATAATATTCTTCTAGTTATTTTTCCTCACTTGCAGTCTCTTCCCTCCCTATAGAGTATCATCTTCCTCAAGAACTGCCTGACCATGTCACTTCCCTGTTTCAGAATCTTTAGATTCTGCATCTAGAAATAAACAGAAACTTCACAGCATGGCGTCCAAAGCCCTTTGTAATACATTTCCAACCTACTTTTCCAGGCTTATTTTATGCTATCCACCTTCAGTCCCTCTGCATTCCAGACAAAATGGTTTGCTATTGGTATTCTGTCTCCTGACTCTATGCCTTTGCAATTCCCAGATGCAGACTGAACATCCACCTAACCTCTGCCTCTTAGAATCCAGTTTCTTTTAAGGTTCAGGTCAGGTGCCAGCTCCCAGGAAAAGTCTTTCCTAAAGTAGCAGAACTCCCTCTACCCTCTAACTGTATTGTATTTTCTTCTCTGTCATCCTCCAGGAGAATCTAAAGTCTTTGAGGGGATAAAGGTAGGGTTTTTATGTTTATCTTTGCTCATTATTTAGCAATAGCTAGTTAAGGTACCAGTGTTTTTAAGAGCAATATGTACAAAAAAATAAAATTGAGGTTAACCTATGATCAGATGGGGCAGCTAGGTGGCACAGTAGAAATGCCACACTGCAATACAAAAGACCTCAGCTCAAATCCTGCCTTGGATACTTACTAGCTGTGTGACCCTGTCAAGTCACTTAACCCTGTTTGCCTCAGTTTCCTCATGTGTAAAATGAGCTGGAGAAGCAAATGGTGAACTACTCCAGTATCTTGGCCAAGAAAATCCCAAATGAGGTCATGTAGAGTCAGACTCAACTAAAACCATTTAATAATATGGATCAGATAATAAGATTCTACCTGATCTATAAAAAATTTCTTCAGATAGTACCAAGCTAATGCTACTATGTGAATCATCATTGTCTTTAATTAGGTTCATACAAAATTTTAATATTTGTGCAGCTCCTAATGTTCCTAATATGTATGTATATATGTTTATGTATTTATTATGTATGTATATTTACATACATGCATACACATTTATGTATACATAAACACATTATTTCCACTAAGTGGTACAATAGGTAGAACACTGGACTTGATGTTAAGTCTACCTCAGTTCAAATTTCCCCTCAGATACTTACTAGCCATAGGACCTTGTCCAAACTTTGATTTCTTCAGTTTCCTCATCCCTCCAGTGGGGCTAATAAGAGCACTTACCTTCCATAATTGTTGTGTCCTTATTTTTATAGATTAGGAAAATGTGGCTCAGAGAGGGTAAAGCACTTTTCAGCCTTGGTCATAGATGATGTTAGAGAAAGAATCTCAAACCAAATCTTTCTAACTTAAAGTTCAGGACTCCACGTACAATGCTAATCTGTATATTTGTATATGTTCAAAGGAGATTTTTCTGGACTTGTTCCTTCTGGTCTGTTCCACAGACTCAGTACCTATTGCCTAAACTGAACATGTGGGAAAATATTTTAAGGCACTTTGTAATAATTAGATGGCTCTGTTGAGGTGGCATAGCTATTCTTTAACCATATTTATGGTGTTCCATCTTTTCTATAGTTTCTCTGGGCCAGATTAAGACAGGATACCACCATCAGACCTTGTGGTCTGATTATGATATTTCCTTTGTTAGGGCTAGTTTCTCTTTTAAACTCGAAACAATGCAAAGAGGATTTAGTCAAAGGATCTGAATTTATATCCTGTGTCCATTAACTCCTTGTGTGACTGTGGATAGGTTTCTTCGCTTCTCTAGACCTTAGGTATTTCAGCTATAAAGTGAAAGATATGGAGAAATGACATCTAAGATTCTATTCAGTTCTATATCTAGGAATCTTTGCTCTTGCTGTCATGTATGTCATTTATTTTTTTTTCCTCACAAAATACCACTCTTATCAATGATTCCTGAGGACATGGGGGTAGAAACAAATGGCTTAAATAATTTTTCCAAGGACTCAGTGCAAAGTCAGGAATAGCAAATCAAATCTAATGCTTAATAAAAGGCCAGCATGGGATGGCTAGGTGGCATAGTGAATAGAGCACCAGCCCTGGAGTAAGGAGGACCTGAGTTCAAATCCAACCTCAGACACTTAACACAAAAACTAGCCGTGTAACCTTGGGCAAGTTTCTTATCCCCAATTGCCCTCCAAAAAGCAATAAATAAATAAATAAAAGGCCAGTGAAAGCAGAAAATAGTTATATAATGGCAGAATCTTATAAAACATATTATAGAAAATGGTGTGTGTGAACATGAAAAAGATTTTCCCAAATAAAAAAAATTAACTACCCAATAAGTCATGGGAAAAAAAACATGATGGTCAAGTTGTAAAAAGAAATTCTGCTATTTTTAAAGATCAAAAAAGTTGAAGTAATTATTGTATTTATTCAGAAAATGAAGAACTATTTAAGCCTATTTATTCATAAAATAACTAAGCAAATGCCCAATTTCTTAAAAAAAAACCCTCTAACTATATTTGATTATAGGCTATTTTCATTTCTTTTAACATCTTCTGCTTCATGGACTCTGAATGACTAGTCATTTTTACTCATTTGTTTTTAAGGTTTTATTCATTTTTTTTTTAAATCGCAGTCATTTCTGGATATACTTTGTAATCTAGTGTCACCAGTCTCCCTGATATTCCTCAAATAACATATTACATGTCCTGATTACAGGCATTTTCACTAGTTCCCCGGGCCTGGAATGCTTTCTGTCCTCATCTCTGCCTCCTTGCTTCCTGGGTTTCTTTCAATTCCCAGGTAAAGTCTTGCCTTCTACAAGAAGCCTTTAGTGATTCCTCTGGACTCTAGTGCCTTCCCTCTATTATCTCTGATTTATCTTGTATATAGCTTATTTGCATTGTCAAGATATTAAGAGACACCATTTTCTGGAGCTAAGGCCCAGTAAGCAAGCTGTGCACTGAGCTTGGCATAACAATAATCCTTCATGCCCACTCTCTGGATGATCTCACCCTCTGCAAAATCATATAATTATTGTATTTCTTTAACCAGCACCAGGTGTTCTCTGAACTTGGACAAGCAATGGGAAAGTGCCCATGTTCCAGTCATGAAGCCCTGGTATGAATCAAACTTGTCTCATTTTTGCTGTTACTCCTCATTGTCAGGGCTGCAACTCACTGCACGGGCATTGGAATAAGTATAGAGATTGATGTCACTGAAGTGGGTAGCCCCCACTGGGGTGGGGCCCCAGCACATGTGTCCTTGCTTGCAAGTCATCTCCCTCACTTTGAAATTAAACTTCTGTTTAATTCCTGACTCTCTTGTCTCTAGCCTCCTCTGTTCAGCTCAGGCCACCTACAGGTTAGAGAGAGGCTGGTTCTGTCCAGTTGACAGTATGCAGTTCACCTGTGGAACTCCAATAGAGTGGGAAAGTCTTGAGAACACTATTTAGCCTGTCTTTGTATTCCCAGCATTTAGCATAGTGCCTGGAGCATAGTAGGAGCTTAATTTAAGTGCTATAGACTTACCATTTTCTCCCTATGCCTAATTTGCATAATTACAAAGAAGAAGGGATCAACCAGAAAAAGCAGTTTACCAAAGTCAGCATTCACCCATTCACCTAAGAGAAAAGTGAAGGTGCAACCACCAGGGGAATAATTAGAAAGCCATTAAGCTCATTTTGGCAACTCCAGTTCTTTTATTTTCATATATGAAGGGTTATTAGATCTAACCAGACCTGAAAATTCTAATTCAATCTCCCAATATATAGGACAATTTGATGAAAAATAGAATTTAACTGTCTTTGTCAAAACCATATAACTTTAGTTTCCCATTTTAAAGTGCGTTAAATTAAATCACTTTAACTAATGTAATTGTAGCAATTTAAAGATGCCAATCAATATTTGTCATTTATCTAGAACTTTAAGGTTTACACAGTTCTTTAATTATATTATCTCATTTGATTCCATGATCCTATGAGGAAGGTATCATTATCCTCATTTTACAGATGAGTAAACTAAGGCTCAGAGAGGCTAAGTGATTTGACTACATCATACAGCTACGAAGTATTAGAGGTGAGATTCAAACCCTGTTGTCTTCTAGAAACAAGTCCAACACTGTGCATTGTACCACTATCTCTCAGAGACAACATAACTAAAAGGTAAAATAATCAAAAGTAATTTATTCATATTTACTACATTAAAGTAGAATGAATGTTTAAAATTCAATGCATTACCTAGAAGAACAGTTTTAAAGGCACTTGAAAATTTTATTGGCTATATGGGTTATCAAATGTCATCCTATAGTCTTACTTCTCTTGCCACTGTACCACAATACAAGTTTGAATGAGATGATTAGACATTTTACCAACTAATCTGGATGCTTTCACCAATACTTTTTCTTTCTATGACCCAGATGCAAAAGAAAAGTACATAATCTTTTTTTATATAAAAAGCAAGCTTAATAACCACTACAAATATGTTATTTGTGTTCACCATAATCGATAACTGTGGGAGGGCAAAGAAACTTCATAAAAACTAGTTAAGAAGAACAAAAATTGAAACCCTTGAAAAGCAATATATTTTCTTTGGAAATGAAACTTTTTTTTTTTGTCTCCAGATTGTTTGCTTTTGTCTGCTATGATCTTATTTAATAATACTGTGAAGTCTTCACCAGATCTACAGCAAAAAATACATAAATGTTCTTCCAAATAGCATAAACTCTTGATAACAATTTATCCATTATAACCAAACTCTATGGAAAAATCATGAAACCCTTCTGCAATGCTATATAATTAATCATTTATTTATAGATATTATTGATACGGAACTAGCTGCTCCTTGTAATTTTGTTTCATCTAACACTGGTTTCTCAGAACTAACTAAAGGCTTGCTCTGTTTTTCTTAGTCACTATTTGTTCTTAAACTTGACCCTTTGGTACTTCTGTACTTTGACAGATCTGTGATCATTGTGGGTGCTTCCTCTGAATTCCCAGCCTGCAACCAATCCAAACCTTCCTATCTTGTAAGATTCTTGTTCAATTTAAACTTAAAAAAAATTTTTCTCCACAGAAAAATTTTACACATTCTCCATAAAGTAGCCACATGATATTTTGGAGGACTTATGCCAGATCTCTTGACAATGAATGGATACCAATGGAGTACTTACTATATCCATTGCTTATCCCTCACTCTTTTCTACATGCCACCACCATTTTTACAAGCACCTCAATTTCCAGTCACAAACATTTCTGATATTATGCTTCTATTGAATGATGTAACTAATTCATATACACCATACCCCTATTCATTTACTTTCAGATAACCCACAAATTTAATTATTTGGAGGAAAAGTTATTCCATGATTTGTTTTCATTTAGCATCACTGAAAAGAATAATGATGTTAAAATAATGGACATTATTTTAGGGAAAAGCTTGGGATAACAAAGGGCTATTTGCAATTCCCAAATCCAGCTTCCTTTCCTCCTTATGATCAATTCCATTCCCTGCTAATTGTTCATTCATGCTGATTCACATTTCAAAACATTACTGTACTATTCTACCCTCCAATCAAAACTGTTTTGATAATAAAAAACTAAAGTAAAAACTAAAGTGTGAAGATATTGCTATCTGATAATCAATATTATTATCACTTATGATGCAAGCAGTGATACTTGTAAGGAAGAACAAAGAAGGAATTAGTGGAAAGAAAAGTTTTTTTGTTGTTGTTCAGTTATTTCTAACTCTTTGTGACCCTATTTGGGGTTTTCTTGGCAAATATACTGGAATGGTTTGTTATTTCCTTCTCAAGTCCATTTTACAGAGGAGGAAACTGAGGCAAACAGGATCTCATAGCTAGTAAGTATCTAAGGCTAGATTTGAACTCAGGAAGATGAGTCTTCCTGACTCCAGATCCAGCACTTGCCTACTGAACCAACTAGCTGCCCTGGAAAGGAAGGTACTGCTCCTAGGAAAGTCAGTATATAATTGGTATCTTAGCTTCTTCCTCTTTCATTTATCTCTCAACCCTTTGCAGTATGGATTCTGACCTCATCACTCAACTGAAACTGGTCTCTTCACTGTCAATCAGTTACCAATGACTTCTTTTTTTTTTATAAAAGCAATTGGGGTTAAGTAACTTGCTCAAGGTTACACGGCCAGTTATTTAGTTATTTCTGGGTGTGGTGCTAAGTATTTGAGCCCAGATTTGATCCCCAGGTCATCCCAACACTGGGGCCAGTGCTCTTACTCGCTGAGCCACCTGGCCGCCCCTGCCAATGACTTCTTAATTGTTAAACCTTGATGTTCAGTATTTTCTCAGCATTCAATCTTTCTTAACCCCTTTGTTGTATGTCAAAATACTGACCACTTACTCCTCTCTTCTCCAAGTTCACAAGAAATTATTATCTTTTGGTCTTCCTCTTGCCTGTATTACTCCTCAATCTCCTCTGCTAGTTAATCATACAAATTGCATCCCCTAATGGTGGGTGTTCTCCCAGACCTTGTCTTGGGCCCTTTCCTCATCTCTCTCTCTCTCTCTCTCTCTCTCTCTGCTCTCTCTTGGTGATTTCATCAGCTCCAGTAGGTTTAATTATCATTTCTACACTGATGATATATCTATATATCCAACTCTAGTCTCTGCTTTGAGCTGCAGTACCATATCCCCAATTAATTCCTCATTTCATATTTTAAATAGGATCTTCTGGAGCTATACCAAACCCAGTGCTTCCAAAATAGATCTCATTCCCCCCCCCCCATTTTCTATCCCTACTCCAAACCTAATTCTCTTTCAGTCTTCACTATTTCTATAGAAGGTCTTTTAATCTCTTGGGTTTGCAACTTTGATGTTATCTTAAATCCTTATATTTCCTCACCTCATATATGGAATTACTTGCTAAATCTTGCCACTTCTGCCTGCATATCTCTCAAATCCAGTTGCTTCTCTTGACTTACCAGCTGCTACCACCACCAAGGTTGAGATACTCATTGCCTAATAGAATATTACAATGGTCTCCCTGCCCTAGGTCTCTGGCCATTTCAGTCCATCTTTCCCACTGATGTTCAAGTGATTTTCATTAAACACAAATCTGATCATGCCAGTCCTCTGATCAGTCAACTCTAGTGTTTCTTGGATAAAATGTAAACTCTGTTTAACTTTTAGAGTTCTTCACAACCTTGACTTAACCTATCTTTCTAGCTATATTGTACATTAATTCCCCTTCCCACATTCTGCCATTCAGTCAACTTTGTCTTCTCTCTGTTCATTACTCACAACAATCCATCTTCCATCTTGAACTAATCATCCCCCAGGCTGGAAATACACTGCCCTTGACTCTGGCTCATAGAATCTTCTTTTTCTTATAAACATAGCTCTACCACTGCATGAAATTTTCCGATTCCCTCAACTGCTAATGCCCTCCTTTCCAAACTGTCTTGTGTTGAACTACTTTATATTTATTTTCTTAATATTCATTCTGTATGTATATATATTTTTGATGGTTATCTATCCTGATACAACATAGACTTATCAGGAGGGATTGCTTTATTCTTTCTCTATATTTTATCTCAGCATCTAGCACAATGCCCCACATATATTAATTTCATAATAAATAGTTGCTGTCTCACTGACTGGTTGCTTCTTTCTTCTCCCTACTAGCTGAGTCAGAGCTGGGGATCTAGGTTGAAGGATTCTGATTGGTATGGTCTTCACCATGATCCCAAGGTAAAATTAATCCCAGGATAGACTCTAACAATATTTTGATGATTTCAAATTCTAATTTTTCTCTCTTTGACTAGTTTCAGAGAGTTTCAGAGGTATTCCCCCCCCCTTCTTAGCTTCAACCCTTCACCTTGCCATGTCTGAGTTTTATTTGGGCATAATAATTGGTTTCTGGGTACCTCTGGTACCTTGTCAATTACAAAACCACAACTGTGTGTTTGATGGAAATTTTCACTCATCTTCCCAAATCTCTAAACTTAGACCTTAATGCCAGGAGTCATTCATAACACAGATGGCAGTAACTGTTTTTCATTTGGGAAATGTACATTCCTACCTCCTCTTCATAATCTAAAAAAACCCATACTTTTTATATTTTTGCCTATGTGTTTTTTCATTAATATACTCTCTTCTAAAGCAATAGTCATAATTTTTTGAGGAGGCAGTGTAATTTGCTTAAAATAATATGTAACAGAAGGGAAAGCAGACATCCTTTGGGGAAAATGTACATGGTTAAGTTTTCATGTAGAATAGAAGACATTTACAAATACATAATGGGCAGTTATTCTTTATATGCCCTTCAGTTGTTTTCTTTCTGCATTCTCTTATATCTAGGACCTCTGACACATTAATGATTTCCTAATGGCTTCAATTCACATTTATAAATGTAAGCTAGTACAAGTAAATTTCTAATTTCATTTTATAAGAGATTTGTAAAAGTAATCCAAACATACATACCTTATTTTAATTTATGACATACTGCTATTATGGTCACCAAGAAATAAAATTTCCTAGCCTACCAAAAATTTTGAAAAAAAGGATAGAGATATTTCAGAGGCCATTTTAATCCTCAGAATAACAAAAGCATTGTAGCTTCAAATCAGAAGAGAGAAAAATATTCTTTAAATACTGAAACATTTTTTTAGTTCCATGAAATTCTTGGTTATGTTTTGAATCTTTTCATAATTCAGTGAATTAGTTCATCAAAGGTTATATACCAGCTCCCCAAATTAAATTGAAGGACATCCATTTTGGACAAATGTTAAATAGACTGAAAATCTATAATAATACAAATCACCGATAAACTCTGAATATGATTTTTTGTGAGTGCATCTATATAGAATGTCCTAACAACTAGAGTTATTCCAAAATAGAATGGGTTGACTCAACAGGTAGGACATTTAAAAGTTATTATTACAAAATCTTTAAGCAATAGCTGGATGATTATTTTTAGTGTTATTGTCAAGGTCAATAAACTTTTATTAAATATCCAATAAATATCAGAAACTGTGCTAAGTACATGGAATACAAAGAAAGACAAAAGACAAACATTCCAGGCCCCCAAAGAGTTATAATGTGGGCAATAACATGTCAACTAGCAATATACTAGGGAAGGTGAAGATAATCAACAGAGAAAAGACCTTAGAAGTAAGGGGGATTTAAAAAGATTTCCTGTAGAAGGCAGGTTTTTAGTTGGGACTTGAAGAAGTCTGGGATGCCAGAAAATAAACATGAAGAGGAAAAACATTCCCAACTTGGGGATTGCCAGTTAAAATGCTCAGTCAGGAGATAGAGCACCCTGTTCAAAGAACATCAAGGACACCACTCTTACCAGACAGGGATTAGGGTTGTGATAGGTAGGAGACAAAATGTAAGAAGAATGGAAAGGCAAGAGGAAGTGAGGCCATGAGAGTATTCAAAAGGCAAACAGAGGCTGATAGGAAGCTATTGGAGTTTAATTAGTGGGGGTTGGGGTGGGTGACAGGTGTGAATATGAGGTTTAGGAAGATAATTTTGGCAGCTAAGTGGAAAGGATGGACTAGAGTAAGTATTTGTGACATAGACACTAACCAGTAGGCTACTGCAATGATCAAGTTGTAAGCTGATGAGAACCTGCACCAGGATGATGGCAGTATTAAGGAGAAAAAGGGGAAAATATGAGAAATGTTATGAAAGGAAAATTAACAGGCCTTGGCAACATGTTAGATATGGGATGGGAGAAATAGAGGAGTCATGACACCTAGGATATGAGCTTTGGTTACTAGGAGGATGGTGGTACTTACTCCATCAGTAAGAAGGAAATTAGGAAGAGGAGAGGGTTTGGGAAAAATAATTAAGATTTGAACATGCTGGTTTTAAGGTATCTATGAAACACTTAGTTCCAGAAGTCCAAAAGGCAGAGATGAAAGATGGGAAGTCAGGAGAAAAGTCAAAGCTAGATAAGAAGATCTGAGAATCATTAGCATAGAGATAATTATTCAATACATGGGACTTGATGATGTAAGCAAGTAAAATAGTAAAGAGAGTGAAAGCAAAAGGGTAGAGGACAGTCTTGAGGGATACCCATGCTTAGTGGGTATGACCTGGATGAAGACCCTGCAGTGGAGACTGAGGGGAGGTCAAACAGGTAAGATGGGAAACAAGATAGAGTAGTGTCATGAAAACCAAGAAGGAAGAAAGTGTCAAGGAAAAGACGATGATTAACAATGACAATGGTTATAGGGAGGTCAAGAAGGATGAGGATTAGCAAAAGACCATTAGATTTGAGATTAAGAGAATTAAGAGAACATTAGCAATTTTCAAGGAAGGAGTTTCAGTTGAATGATGTTAGAAGTCAGACTAAATAAAATTAAGAAGAGAGTAGGAGAAAAAAATGAAGGTATTTATTATAGATGGCCTTTTCAATGAGTTTAGCCAAAAAAGAGAGGAGAAATATAGAATGATAACTAGAAGGGATGGGTGGAATGAGTTATGTTTGTTTGAGGACAAGGAAGGGAAGCAGCCAGTAGACAAGGAGAAATTAAAGATAAATAAGGGAGTGTTGATGATAGAGGGGATAATCTGCTAGAGAAGGGAGATGAAGTGGGTTCACTTATGCAAGTAAAAAGGTTTGCCTTGGAAAGATGGGTCACCTCTTCATATGAGACAGAGGTGAATGAAGAGAGTGTCAGGGGGCATCTGGGAAATGTAAATTGAGGAGGATATAAGAAGAAACTCTTGTAGATTCAAGCTTTTTTTTCAGTGAAACATTAGGCCATTTATTCAGATGGGCTAATTTTTTTTGTATTTATTTTAAATAGATGGTCAGCAGAACATAGAGGATGAACTTACAACTGGTCTTGAACTGGCAGACTCCTGTATTAGATTGCTTCTGAATGGCCCATTAAGTCAGTCAGATAGGGGCTGGACTAAATGATCTCTGAAGTCCTTTCCAAGGCTGCCATTTTATATCGTTTTATATATGATTACAGTGAAATGTACCATGGTGTACTGATAGAAAACCTCTTTTAGGTAATGGAGGTATTATGACTTTTTAAGTGCAAAATACAGAGAGCAAGGATTATAAGATCAGACCACCTACCTTATTGAAGGGGATAGATTTCATTTTTAATTGGTCTTGGTTGTTCCTGTTGATGCTGTCCTATAATTCTCCATGAATAATAAAGGTTATGGAACTACAGAGACTAAATGCAGGTCATAGAATAATATCAAAAGTTATATGTATATATACAAAAGTATATAAGGAGGTTGCTGTATTCTGAATTTTTTTTTATCTCAAATTAAACATTCTTGATGGGCTTTAAGAAGTTATATTTTTAACATCTAGAATAGAAAACATCCTACTGCCTTTTAATATTGTAATTGTCATAGCAAGTGCATGTTTTAATAATTTGTTTTTAGTGATATTTGTTTTTGTTACTATGAGCAAAAAAGTAACACTCAATAGATTCATTCAACTACCCTTATTTTCTATTCATTTGCAAATATCAAAACTCAGATAGGATTTTAATATTGTTATTCACTATAGACAGGTAAATTATGACATATCCTATTTTCACAGTTATGTAAAATTATTTAAAAAATAATTAGAATGAATTATTGAACACAGAATATTTGTGAGTTGCTTTTACATTTTTGTAAAATAGTCATTCTTTTTGTTTGATTAGTAACTGTGAAAATATTTGATCTTTGATGATAACCTGGATATAAGTATATAGTTAATTTAAATGTTCTAGGTTGATGGAGGAAATGAGTACTGGAACAACATAATGCTTTTTTTCATTTGAAACACAGCAAGCATCTTCAAAAAATAAATATGGAATAGCAGAAAAAGAAGAAAAGGTTCTCTAAACTTACTTTCACTAGTTGAATAGTCCTGGGGATCTAGTATTCCTGATTCTTGAAGTGATCTAATACAGGAGTCTACCAGTTCAAGACCAGTTGTGAGTTCATCCTCTATATCCTTCTGACCATCTATTTAAAATAAATACAAAAATTTAGCCCGTAATCAATGATATCTTTTCCTTTTTCCTTATTTGATAGTCAAAAGCAGGCTGATAAAATGATTTTACCTCAGTAATTTCTCAGATCACTATCATACTCTATTCTCTCTTTCTCTCTCTCTCTCTTTTTAGGTCAAGAACAATTAAGACCATTTCTCTTGGGGGTTCTAAAATTAGGTAAGAAATTGATAAGAACTTAACAAAATCCTTTCCAATCATAGTTATCTAAATAAATCTTTTCATAAAGAATTAACAAGTTTAATTTCAGGCTATTGCCTTGTTCATCTTATTTCTTTATATCTTTCATTTCTTAAGTACAATGAAATTAATTTTGATTCATATATAACTTTAAATTTCCATCACAATTCTATACTTTACCTTGTGTTTGCCAATGAAACTGTTCTTCTGTTGAACTGCAAAAAAGAGAATAAATATGTATAACATGCTGATTTTTAAAATGAATCTATATTATAACATACTAAAGCATATTTTAAGAATATGTGGAATCACTGTTTTTTTCCTATGTCATCTCTGAAAATGGGCTGATTTATTTGGTATTCAAATTAATGTACATTTAGATTATATTCCTCATAAATATCACATATTAATGTTTCAATTTTCATGAATGAATAGGCTACTATTAAAGACATTACCACAGAAGACTATGGCAAGGCAAGTTATTCTAAACTCTGATATGAACATTTTGTATAATAACAAATACATAATTCTGGTTTCATTATAAGAGGAGTCTGCCACAATTTTAAATGTTTTAAAAGACAAGTTGGAATTTTGCCATAGACTTTCAGAGAATGCAACATATAGAATACATATAACATTTTTTGGTACTTCACCTATTTAACTATTAATTCTTTACCTGCAGCACAGAATATGTAGTTATTTTCTTTTTTGCTTTTTGGAGCGGGGAAGGTAGGGCAATTGGGGTTGTGTCTTGCCCAAAGTCATATGACTAGTTTTTTGTGTTGTGTCTGATACCAGATTTGAACTCAGGTCCTCCTGACTCCAGGGCTGATGCTCTATTCACTGTGCCACCTAGCTGCCCCAGTTATTTTCATTTTTAACATTTTTATGGCTGTATTTCAGTATAATTGGTCTTCCTTGTAATCCTATGTATTTTATTTTACACATTGAAAAGCATTATTCTGAGAAAGGGTTCATCCATAGGCTTCTTATGATTGTAAAAAGGGTCCAAAACATAAAGAAGGTTGAAAACCTGCTAAACATAATAAAGGGAAATAAAATATATCCACTGTCTCTCTTTAAGCATTTTACACAGTGCCCTCATATTGATAAATTGAGATTAACTTTTTATAATAATAACATTATTAACAGAAGCTGAAACTAAAACAATTATAAACATACTCTGATATGTTTATATATATATGTACTTAGCATTTTTTACATAATTTTTAGCCCTCAGACAATTTAAGACTCAATTACCAATTTCTTGTCAATGAGTTGGTTAAAAAACATTTTGAAGGAGATGTTTCTCATAAAGGAAAAGAGCTCATATTCATTTATATTAACTATTTGTCCCTAAATACAAATGTATGGGCTTGCCTTTATTTTTGTCTTATATTTTATGAGCTACATCTGACTACTGGTATTCTATATCATAGAAAGCATCACATACATTATATGAAGTTCTGATTTTTTGAAGAG
The DNA here is from genome assembly GCF_028583685.1 of Petaurus breviceps papuanus. Lineage (NCBI taxonomy): Eukaryota > Metazoa > Chordata > Mammalia > Diprotodontia > Petauridae > Petaurus > Petaurus breviceps. The sequence continues at coordinate 35,872,981 of NW_027185712.1, forward strand.
CTGAATTATATTTGTATGTAAAAATGCAAATATATTTATAAATACCCGTGGCTTTTTAATGGTAAGATAAGAATTAGTTCAAAACCAAGAAGAAAAAATATATAGTGTATAATCCAAACAATTCAAACAAGTAATTAACAATAAAAAAATGGAGAAGGATAGAAGAAATGACATTAGCAGTGATTATAATTATTTTAACCAGATGTCTTTTCATATAGATTAATTGTAACAAAGATAATAAAAGGAAAGACCCTAGATAACCAAACATCTGAGTTACTTGCCAAATGAAGAGAAAAGCAATATTGAATTAGTACTCTTATCAATAATGATTTCTGAAATGATTAGTATTTTCTAATATGACAGAGATAAACAGTGGAGGGTAAAGTCACTTTAAAGAAAGCTTGGCAAAACTTTGAAGTAAAGAAATCTCAGGGGTATTTAAAGGTGAAAATGAAAGGAAGAGAGCAAAGAGAAGAAAAACACAAAAGATTTGTAAAAAGGATTACAATGAACTGCTTTCTCCATTCATGATAACAGAAACTGAATACATGGCCCTTAATGCAACAATCCTAGATTTGCTTCTAGAAGTAGACAGAGCCTAGAGAGCCCAAGTATGAGAAGAACTCAATTGAACTAAGTGTTCAAAGAAGAGTTCTGTGCTGGAGGCAACAATTATGAGGGGATTGGGGAACCAAGAAACAAAATATAAGGAAAGGGAGATACCAAAGGCATAGAAATCATCTCAGACCCTATTAATAAAAAAATAGGGTCCAGTAAAACATAAATAACTCCTCATTTATATGTCTACTTTCTCATTTATGCAAAATCTTTATCCATGAACCAAGGACATCTTTCAAAAGGGTATTAGTGGGGAACAATCAGACTTTTGCAAGCAGTATTCAAAATATACTTCATCATTAGTATTTCTAAATGACCTGAAATATGTAGAAAACAGAAAATCCCAATGTACTTATTGTTTTGTGAGTCTGAAAAAATATTTGAAAAGATAGGACAAAGTACTGCCTTGCAAACTTTTTTTTCAACAAGGCGTCCCTCATCAATACATCAAAACCACTTAAGATTCCTTGAAAGATATAATAGTACAAACACCATCTTCAATATCCCTCCTATAATTATTAACTCAGGCAAAAAACAGAGCACATGCTTATTAAAGGTATTAACTGCTATGATGGACGACAATTAACACAGAATTCAAGTGGAAGGGGGATTATCCTTGGACAATGTGGTCCTCCAAATGATCCTATTCATATATGACATTGTGTTGACCTCCTTAAGCCCCAGAATATTGCAAAGTCTCTTGGAAGAATTTTGTCATCAATTAGAATTTGACCTTACATTCACACAGAAAAGGCCAAATGGACATTAAATTTCTATTTCACTGATTGCAGCATGCATTTGACTACATAACCTACACATTTCAGCATATCCATGAGTATCTGAGGCATACATTCCAGATACAAAATGATTTGGGTATAGAGTAAGACAGGATAAGAGCAGCCTGGATTACCTTCAAGAAATTACAAACTTTTTTTATGATTCCAAGCTTCCCACAAAATCAAATGCTAATCTTTTTAAATACCCATATCTTATCAGTATGGATGTATGATGCCAAGGCATAAAATATAATGGTTAGCAAAAAAAATTAAAAATGGGTATCATACAGAGTAAAAGGAAGAAGCAAATGGTGGGTGTGAGTGTACATAAAAAATTTAACCAATGAGAAACTCTAAGAGAGAACAGGAGTAAAAAATATCACTTAGTATTTGCATGGTGAGAAGAGAAGATGGAGTGATCATGTGGCAAGGGAGGACAGATGGGCATCCAAAGTACCTTCATGGTACCTTTTTAATGTCAGGAGAAATCAAGGAAGTCCTCTAGCATACTGCCCCTGTGGAGAATTTATTCGAAGTCATGGATAAGTATCACATAAAATGATCAGACAGTGATTGGATGAAACCTGCATTGTTTCACAGAACTTCTAAATCAATTAGATCACAGAACCATTTATGTATTTAAGCATGTAATATTGTATGTATATTGCAAGAATATGTAGAATAAATTTTACATGTATATTTATTACAGCAATATATGTACATAAGAATTGTGTATACATATATACACATCTATGTAAGCATAACCCACATGTATACACACATGTATAAAATTACATAGATACTGCTAAATGTATAAGGGTTTTAAAAGAGAATTCTATCCTTAAAATGCAAGTGTATAGCTCCTTATAATAATTTAGAAAATATGTTTTGGTATACAATGGACAGTAAGACAGTTAGATGGCTCAGTGGATAGACAGCTAGGCCAGGATCTCTGGAAGATCTGAGTTCAAACTGACCTCAGACACTCATTAGCTGTGTGACTCTGGGCAAGTCACTTAGTCTCTGTTTGCCTTAATCCAGTGGATAAGGAAATGGCAAACCTCTCCAGTATTTTTGCCAAGAAAACCTTATAGAGGGTCACAAAGAGTTGGACGTTAATGAATAACAATAATAAAACTTATACACTTTAAAAAATATAATACATACCATTTTAGGAAATACAATGTTTTCCACTATAATTCTCTTGAATAAATCCCAAGTTTATAATATAGCTGGCAAAACAACACTTGCATATTTAAAGGTATATTGATATCTATCTGTAATTATATCTTTCTATAGCATACCTACAGAAGGAAAGAGAAAGTTGTGTCCAGGTAGCAAGTTATACCTTCATCTAAATTACATGCTGAGGAATTTCAGTCTAGATGAATTAAGATTTTGACAGATTTATTTTTGGTGACCTGTTAAATATATGGTGAATATGTTATAGTAAGCAATGATGTGCAGACATAATCTCTCTGTGCACATTATCTATGCACATCTTACCTATATTTCCCCCTCAGTATGTCAGTAATTGATGAAAGATTTTGATATCAGGCATTGTTTTGATAATGATCATCTCTGTACAGCCATTTTACTAGATCTGTTGCTCTGTTCAAGGAACTGCTATGAATAACTTATTGGTTTCACAAAAGCATAAGACTTTGACATTTTTTTTAAAGCAATTGGGGTTAAGTAACTTACTCAAGGTTACACGGCCAGTTATTTTTGTGTGGGTGCCGAGTATCTGAGGCTGGAATCAATCCCAGGTCTCCAGACGCTGGGGCCAACGCTCTTACTCACTGTGCCACCTGGTCGCCCCTAACTTTGACATTTTTAATCTTCTTTTTGGTAGTAGACCCTGAATAAATGTATGAAATGAACTAGATTCATGTCTTTAAATCTGTGTCTAGGGAACAAATGGTTGATGTAAATGAAAATAAAAACTCTGCTTTAAAAGACATTTCTCCTTTCCAGTGTATTTCCTGCTGGACTGATCTTTTAGGAGCTAATTTGAAATTTTCTCAATGACTAACAGCAGTAGTATATGATATAATGACAATCATGAAATCTTATCTAATAAAACTCTTATTTAATTTTAATAAAAACAACTTAATGGAACACTTTACATATCTACCTTCCAAGTCTAAAGCTTATTATTGAAAGGCTTATTTATATGGTATACTCACACTATCCATTTCTTACAAGCAGAAGACTTTTTCCCCTCTAAGGCAGGTCTATCTTAAGAACATGAGAAATGTCAAAGGAATAATAAAATAGAGGAAAATGTTGAATTTGGAGTAAAAAGATGAGGTTTCCAACCTTTGATCTACTACTTACTACCACTGTGAAAATAGGCAAGTGACAACCCATCTGGGTCTCAGTTTCTTCATTTGTATAATAAGGGGATAATGTATGATGATGTCCAAAGTTCTAGCATGGATTTAGACTTCTGGATCTACTTTTCTCAATAATATGCTTTGGTCAATGATGACCATGTTAGAAAGTCGGCAAAGTAACTCAAATTAGTAAATCAGTCAACAGAGTTGGGACCAGAAACAACTTATCAGTACTGAGACAAATTTTATCCTCTCCTCAATGCATCATAATCTGTTAATTGAAATACATTATGGACCAACTAAAATTTTATTTAACTTCTAAATTGTCAATCTGAACTACCTCTGAAAGTGTTTAAGGCATTCCAAACACGCAAGAATCCTGGTTTTATATAGGACTAGGATATTTTTTGTGCCTTTTTGAAACTCACTCTGATTAACTATCACAATTCTCAGAACACTTCCCATGATATCCTCAAAAGAGTAAGTTGCTTGTCTCTTGCTCAGCCTTACCACTTTTAAAGGGTAAGAGTTAGAAGGAATTCTATCCTGATATACTCTATTTTCTTTTCCTTTTTCTTAAAAGGGTATAAAATCAACACCAAAAATCAATCCAGCAAATTCTAAAGAATGAAAAAATAGAAGAAAATGTAAAATACCTCATTTGAAAAATGATTGACATGGAAAATAGATCCAGGAGAGACACTGTAAGAACATTGTACTACCTGAAAGCCATAATCAAAAGGAGGACTTGGATAGCATCTTTGATGAAATTATCAAGGAAAGCTGGCCTAATGTCATGGAACCAGAGGGTAAAATAGGCATTGAAAGAATCCACTGATAACCTCAGGAAAGAAATCCCAAAATAAAAACTCCAAGGACCATTACAGCCAAATTATAGAACTATCAGGTCAAGGAAAAAAAAATACTGCAAGTGGCTAAAAATTAATAATTCAAATACTGGGGATCCACAATCAGGATTTCACAGGATTTAGCAGCTGCAACATAGTAGTAACTAATATAATAGTACACGATGTTCTGGAAGGCAAAGGAGCTAAGACTACAACCAAGAATCACCTACCCAGTGAAATTAAGTATAATGCTCCAAGGGAAAAAATGTTATTCATTGAAATAGAAGGATTTCAAGCTTTCATAATCAGAACAGAATTGAACAAAAAAAATTTGATCTCCAATATCAAGACCCAAGAGAAACCTAAAAAAGGAAAATGGGAAAAGAAAATATAAGGGATTCAATGAACTGTTTAGTGATTTGAACCATTTACAACCCTACATGGGAAGATGATTGTTTTCATTCTTAAAAAATTTACCCCTAATCGTACAGCTTGAAGTAACACACACAGACAAAGGGTATTGGTATAAGGTGAATTTGAGGAAATGACACAAAAAATAAAGGGATAAGAAAGAGAAGTAAACTGTGTAGAAAAAAGGGAAAGATACAATGAGATAAATTATTTCACACGAAGAGATGTAAAAGCCCTATTATAGTGGAGGAAAAGATGGGGGGGGGGTGAGTGATGGGCATCGCTTGAACCTTACTTTCATCAGTATTTACTTAAAGAGGGAATAATACACACAATCAGTTGAATATAGAAATCTACCTTACCTGGCAGGAAAGTAGGAGGAGAGGTGATGAAGTAAAGGTGGGGAGAGGGAGGACATGACAGAAGAGAGAATAGACCCGGGGAGGTGGTAGAGAGAAGCAGAACACTCTTGAGGAGACAAAATGTAAAAGGAGAGAGAGGACAAACAGGAGGAAAAATAAGCTGGAGGAAAATAAACAGCTAATAATCATACATGTGAATATGAATGGGATGAAATCTGCCATAAAAAAAGAAATGGATAGAAGAATGGATCAAAAATCAGAATCCTACAATATGTTGCTTATAAGAAACACACCTGAAGTAGAGAGACACACACAACAAAGCAAAGGTGAGGGGCTGAAGCTGAATCTATTATGCTTCAGCTAAAGTAAAAAAAAAACACAAAAAAACCCCAACATGGGTGTCAATCCTGATCTCAGACAAAGAAAAAGCAAAATAGACCTAATTAAAAGAGATAAGGGAACTACATCTTACTAAAAGTTACAATAGACAAGGTAATAACATCAATACTAAACATATAAGCACCAAATGGTATAGCATCCAAATGCTTGAATTCCTAATGTTTTATCCTCTTTTTTTCTCTTCTTCCCTTCTTAAGCTTCTTTTGTGTCTTGATATTAGAGATCAAAGTTTTTGTTCAAGTCTGGTCTTTTCTTTATGAAAGTTTGAAGTCCTTTTATTTTATTGATTGATACATTTTTTTTTTTACCTTGGAGTATTATACTTAGTTTCACTGGGTAGGTGATTCTTAGTTGTAGTCCTAGTTCCTTTGCCTTCTGGAATATCATGTTACATGACCTTTGATACTTGTATGTTGCAACTGCTAAGTCCTGTGAAATACTGAGGCTCCCAGATATTTGAATTGTTTCTTTCTGGCCACTTGCAGTATTAAGTTAGTAACATGCTCAGGACCAAACAAGAGATAGAGAGCATTATGCAATATAAAATCGTTATTTTTGATTGTATTAAATTGAAAAGCTTTTGCACAAACAAAATCAATGCAACCAAGATTAGAAGGAAAGCAGAAAGCTGAGAAATATCTTTATTGCAAGTATCTCAGATAAAGGCCCCATTTGTCAATTATATAGAAACCAGAGTCAAATTTATAAGAATATATGGTGAAAGGATATGAACAGGCAGTTTTCAGATGAAGAAATCAGTTATCTATAGGCATATGAAGATGTGCACCAAATCAGCACTTCTTAAACTGTGGAGTGTGATCCCATATGGGGTCGGGTAACTGAATGTGGGGTTTGCAAAAAAAAAATTGGCAACAGTAAAAGGTTTCTGAATGTGCAGTTATCAAAAATCAATTCAAAATCAAATGCATAATGAATCTGAGATGTTTCTGGGAGCAACTGCATATGTTACATCATGTGATTTTACTGAAGTCTTGCTTCTGAACATACAACATGCATACTTTGAGCTGCTCATGCTGTTACACCACACAATGCCAATGAACACTGCCAGAAATATCTTGGTTCATATTCGAGACCATTGAATTTTATGAGTTGCAGAGGGTTTTTTTTTTGTTCTGTTTTACTGTACAAAGTTTTCTGCTCTTACAGAAATATAATAGTTTATGAAAACAAGGACTTTTAATATTTTCCTATCATCATTTCTCAGCATGTAAATATTAGGTTAGTATATCTTTGGATTAGATTATGTTAGAATGACTGATTTTTAAAATTGCTATTGTCTTCTCCTTTTACAGAAATATAAGAATTTAATTGCAGCAAGTAAAGACAAAAGCTCTTTAAAAATATTTGTCCAATATCAATGCCATATGTGTATGTAATTATGAACATTAATTTTGTAAATTAAGTAAAAACAAATGTAATTTAATAAACTAAAGTTAGCATTTGAGAAATTATTAGTATTTGTATCTTAGGACAATTTTTTTTTATTATGGATAAGTAGGTAAATTTAGACAGAAGAGGTAAAAATACTGATAACAATGTGCCAGAGTCTTCACTATCAGGTTGTAATCCACCTAAATTGACAAGAAAAAGAAAGTATGTTGAATCATTTTTGCAGTATGAACATATTTCTAATAATGATGATGGTGTGGGAAAACCTCTTTCATTAATTTTTAATGAAGTTTTGGCTGCAGAGAGCATGAAATCAGTCAAACTAAAATAATATCTTAATACCAAGCATGCAGTGTACGGCAATAAACAAAAGGAATATTTTGTATGACTTTTAAAAATCTTCAAATAAAAACAATGTTTTGAGAAACTTGTTATTGTTAATGAAAAGTATTTACTTGCAAATGATACTGGTTTAAAAGAATTTCTGAAATTAGTAATGACCAATTCCAGCAACTTATTACCAGGATTAAGGGCAGCCCAAAGTTTACAGCTAAGATGAAAAAAACCGATATTTCTAACATGACCCAGTTGTTACTTTATAGTAGATACATTTATGAAGGAAGCATATATGAGGAATTACTGTTTTGTTGTCCTTTGGAAGGGCATACAAGTGGAGAAGATATATATCTTAAAAGTTGATGAATTTTTCATAAATGGAGGTTTACAATGGAAAAACTGCATTGAACTCTGTACAATGGTGCTGGAGCAATGATGGGAAAGAATGTTGGATTTGTAACAAAAAATTAAAAGGCAATGAATAACCACTTTTACTCACTGCATGATCCATCAGGAGGCACTCATAGTAAAAAAAAAAATATCACCAAAGAAAGATGTTATGCTTTGTGACACTATCAAAATCATTAATTTCATTAAAAACCATACCCTTTATAGTTATTGTTTTCAAACCTTTGTAAAGAAATGAACTTAGGGGCGGCCAGGTGGCTCAGCAAGTAAGAGCACCAGCCCCAGTGTCAGGATGACCTGGGGATCAAATCTGGGCTCAGATACTTAGCACCACACCCAGAAATAACTGGCAGTGTAACCTTGAGCAAGTTACTTAATCCTGATTGCTTAAAAAAAAAAGAAATGAACTCCAATTACAAAAGTTTATTAGTACTTGCAGAGGGAAGGTGGCTCTCAAGAGGGTGAAATTTAAGGAGATTAATGAAACTGAAAGATGAAGTTGTTACATTTTTGAATGAGTAGAAATCTGATTTTGTTAATTTTTTTCATAATGACATGACTTTCAAAACTGTGTTATTTGTTGGATATTTCTGAAAAACTCAATGATTTAAATGTTACTTCAAGGGAAATTTCTAAAATATATTTATGTTTAAATATTAAATTCAAAAAGTTACTAAAAAGTTAACATGGGAAATTATTTTTCTACAAATGTTTACATCTAAAATGATTTTATAATTCAAAATAACTTTCCCAAAGATTTAAAGTAAGAGTTATAATTGATAATCTGAAGTGCCTGGAAACACAACTTCAGAAACACTTCCCTTCAAATTCTGATTCTAAAAAATGAAGTTGAGTTCATAAATGATACTCAGCTGAAATAAAAAACATCAATCATCTACCATTAAAAGTTCAAGAATTTGTCAAGTTATCAAGTGACACGAGTTTAAAACTTAAGCTTCCTAAAATTAAAAAAAATCATTAAATGAATTTTGTCTTGGGATGAGAAACATTTTCAACAATTTCTTAAATGGTCCTAAACATACTTCTGCCATTTTCTACTACATATTTATGCAAAGCAGTTTTCTCAGCCTTAATGATTATAAAATCAATATATTGATCAACTATGAAAACTGTTGATGATATTCTACATCCTACAGTATCAAATATTCTGCCAAGATTTAATTTTTTATGTAAAAATAAATAAGTATATTTATCTCATTAGTATGCAAATATTTTTTGTCTTTAATGAATGGTAAAATTATATGTACACCAAAGAATTGTTTTAAAATAATTTTTAATATAATTTATTATCAGGGAATGTTTAATCTGTATACCTCTTTTATATACCCAAGGTTGTATATGAATTTCTCAGTGGTAGAAACAGTACTTCCATGGGGCTCCCACTCCCACCTCCTCCAATTCATGTAAAAGGTGACTCTGAACAAACTTTGGAGCTACAGAACCCACAAAATGACACAGAGAAGCTAACCTCCTGCTGAGGACATCCCACCAGGCCAGCAGAAAGTGGCCATCACAACACTCTGGGAGCCAAGCCCAGGCCCATGCTAGCCAGAGGTTTTAGCCTTAGGTTGGTCTGACCGGCCACCAGCTGTAGGGACTTCAGATCACCAGCAGCTGTGGCAGTTTCCAGAATTATTAACCCATAGATGCTAAGGACAAAGTGAGAGGTCAGTGCAGTGTGGATTTTGGGACCTGGAAATTCAGTAGTAGGGTTGGCCTTTGCTCCCAGGGTGAGTAGTGGCTGAGGCATGGCAGCCATGCAGCCACCACCACATGGCTGCTTCAGAGCTCCTGGCCTGCAGATTGTAGGGGGACCTAGTGACCAGTCTGAGGGGTAATTGCTCTTGTTTTAACCTGCTTGGATCTGGATTGTGGTCTATGGTGGAGATCCTGTGGTGTGTGACCAGTTTGCTAGAGTGAGGGGAGACTTCAGAGAAGGCACCCAACTCCAGCAGCTGAGAAAACCCCAGTGATTGGGACAAAGCTCCCCCACCTGGTAGCAGAGTTCTACTGTAGCAAAAAGCTCAAAAGTCAAGTAATTGAGTGGCAATATGAGCAAACGAAGGAAACAAGGAAAGCACAGTGATCCAACTTTGGACTCCTTCTTTGGGGACAAAAAGGATCAGGGAATGGAACAGAAGGAAGACAGCAAAGTCATAACTCCTGCACCAGAAGCTTCCAAGAAAAGAATAAGCTACTTACAGGCCATAGAGGAGCTTAAGAAGGATTTTGAAAACCAAATAAGAGAAGTGGAGGAAAAATTGGGAAGAGAAATGATAATGATGGAAGAAAATTATAAAATGAAAGTCAACAACATGACTGAAGAAAATAACACCTTAAACAATAGACTAACTCAAATGGCAAAAAATGTTCAAAAAGCCAGTGAGGAGAAGAATGCCTTAAAAAGCCAAATTTGCCAGATGGAAAAAGAATCTCAAAAGCTCACTGAAGAGAATCATTCCTTCAGAATTAGACTGAAGCAAATGGAAGCTAGTGACTTAATGAGAAATCAAGATACTATTTATTACACACATCCAAACAAATAAAAAAATAGAAGGCAATGTGAAATGTCTCATTGGGAAAACCACAAAAATAGATCCAGGACAAATAATTTAAAAATTATTGGACCACCTTAAAGCCATGATGAAAAAAGGATGTAGAAATCATCTTCCAAGAAATTCTCAAGGAAAATTGCCCTGATGTTTAGAAGCAGAGGGCAAAATAGAGGTTGAAAGAATCCACAGATCACCTCCTGAAAAAGATCCCAAAAAGAAAACTCCTAGGAATATTATAGCCATATTCCAGAGTTCCCAGATCAAGGAGAAAACATTAAAAGCAGCCAAGAAGAAACAATTTGAATACTGTGGAAACGCAATCAGGATAACACAGGATCTGGCAGCTTCTATACTGAGGGATTGAAGGGTTTGGAATATGATATTCCAGAGGTCAAAGGAGCTGGGATTAAAACCAAGAATCATCTACCCAGCAAAACTGATGGAATAGAGGACTTTCAATCATTCTTGAAGAAAAAAACAGAGTTGAATATAAAATTTGACATTCAGATACAAGAAGCAAGAGAAGCATGAGAAGGTAAACAGGGAAAAGAAATCATAAGGAACCTATCAAAGTTGAAATACTTACATTCATATATGAAAAAACCATAATTGTAACTTATCAAACTTTTCTCAAAAGGTAATAGTTGAAAGGAATAGAAATGTGTGTGTGTATATGTATACATACATATAAATATATGTCTATATAGGAGGGTATATGGGTGTGTGAATACATATGTGAGTATGTGTACATATGTGTACAGGGATACATAGACAGAAGGTACAGGACCAGTTGAATAGGAAGGGATGATACTTAAAAAGTGAAATTAAAAGGTTGGGGAGGAATATAATGACAGGAGATGGGGAGAGAGAGAATGAGGTAAACTATCTCATATTGAAGAGGCAAGGGAAAACTGTAACAATGGAGGGGAAGACTAGGAAGGCAAAAGGGAATGAGTCAACCTTATTCTCATTGAATGTAGCTTAGGGAGGGAATGGCATACACACTAAATAGGGTATCTCCCCCTACAAGAGAGTAAGGAGAATGGGATGATAGGGGGATGATGGAAGGGAGGACAGGTTGGGAGGGAGAGAAGTTGGAAGCACCCACTTTTGAAAAGGGACAGGATCAAAGTAGAGAATAGAAAAAGTGGGGGGTGGGATGGGATAGAGGGAAATATAGTCAGTCTTTCACAACATATCCACTATGGAAATGTTTTGCATAGCTACAATGTACAACCTATATTGAATTGCTTATATTCCCAGTGAGGCTGGGTGATAAGGGAGGTAGGGAAAGAATCTGGAATTCAAAGGTTTAAAATAAAATGTTAATATAATAATAATAATAATAATAATAATTATTATTATTATTATTATTATTATTTTACATGTAACTGGGAAATAAGATATACAGGCACTTGGGCATAGAGATCCACCATGTCCTAATGGAAAGTTGAAGGGGAATGGGGGAAGATATAGGAGAGAGCAGATTTGGGGACGGGATATTCAGTGGGATCGCTGTTTTGGGGTGGTGGGTAGGTGAAAAATGGGGAGAAAATTTGTAACTCAAAATCTTGTGGAAATGAGCGATGTAAACTAAAAAAAAATAAACTACAAAAAATGAATTTCTCAGATAAAAAGGGGTTATGAGTAGATACAGTTTTAAAAGCCCTGCTCTTAATCACTTTTGATTAGAGAAATAGAAATTAAAACAATTCTGAGGTACCACCTCACACTTATCAGATTGGCTAATATGACAAAAAAAGGAAAATGATAAATGTTGGAGAGGATGTGAGAAAAATGCATTGTTGGTGGAGTTGTGAAATGACCCAACCATTCTGTAGAGTAATTTGGAACTATGCTCAAAGGGCAACCAAATTTTGCATGCCCTTTGATTCAGAAATATCACTACTAGGTATGTATCCCCCAAAAATAATAAAATAAGGGAAAGGGACCTACTTGTATAAACATAATAATAGCAGCCCTTTTCCTGGTGGCAAAATATTAGAAATTGAGGAGATGCCCAACAATTGGGGAATGGCTAAGCAAGCAGAGATATATGAATGTAATAAAATACTATTGTGCAAGAAAAGTGATGGACAGACAGATTTCAGTAAAACCTGGAAAGACTTGTATGAACTGGTGCAAAGTGAAATGAATAGAACCAGGAAAACATTGTACACAATATCAGCAACACTGTGTGATGATCAACTCAGCTCTTCTTAGCAACACAATGATCTAAGACAAATACAAAAGACTCTGAAAGGAAAATGCTATTTATATACATCCAGATAAAGAAAAGACTGACTCTCAATGCAGACCTAAGCATACTATTTTTTTCACTTTATTCTTTTTTTTCTGTTTCCCCCTTTGATATTTTTCTTCTTTCACAACTATGACTAATATGGAAATATGTTTTACATAATAGTAGATGCATAAGGGAGGGAGGGGGAAAATTTGGAACTCAAAATCTTGTTAAAATATACGCAAAAATTGTTTGGACATGTAATTGGGAAAAAATAAAATGCCATTTTAAAAAGGTATAGAATCACAGAATTACAAAACAGGAGGGTACTACAGTAGCTATGTACTATGTAATCCAACCCATACGCAAAAGGTTTATTAAGTACATACCTTGCTTAGCAAGTGGCCATCTAGTCACTGTTTCAAGATCTCTAGGAAGAAACAAGCCTTCTCAAAAGTTGCATCCAAGGTGGGTGGCTAGGTGGCACAGGGAATAGAGCACCGGCCTCAGCCTCAGACACTTAGTACTTACTATCTGCGTGACCTTGAACAAGTCACTTAACCCCAATTGCCCTGCCCTAACCCCTTCAAAAAACAAAGCAAAAAAAAAAAAGTTGCATCCAAGGCAAGCCATTCCACTTTTAGACAGCTTTCATTGCTAGGAAGTTTGTGTTAGGCAATTTTCATTTTATTTTGTGTTTTGTTTTCTGAAATTAAGTAGACAGAGCTAAAGGCAAATTCCTGGACCTACCTGCTGTAAAGCAAGGTCAGCTTTTTATACAATAGTTCATATCGGTTTTGTTTAAAATACATACTAAAGAATAGTTTGTGATAAAAGCTCTACCCAGGCTGTACTCCATATTCATGAGTTTTAATGGTAAATTGAATGCTTACAAGGTGGGTATATCATTTTCTACCATCCCTCAGGATTCCTTTGTTTTGCTACAAAAAATGGACCATTTTATGGGTCTTACTACACATCATTTTATGAAATACAGCACATTTTACTCCCATTTTAAACTGTATTTTACTTTCATAATGCATTTCAAAAAATAAGAAATGTGGTTTGTTGAAAGAATCTATATTTTAATTATCAGTGGTACAGAAAAACAAAACAGTTGTTTCAATGTAAACAGTGAAGAGATAATGATCATTACCTCATTATATTATCTCCGCCCTCCAAAAAACCTTCACTCCTCTTCTAAAGGTCCCAATCACTAACAAAGGTGCCACCATTCTTCCAGTAATTCAGATTTTCTCAATTGTCATATCATCTTTAAGTCTTTAGTTTCTATCACCCTCATATATCTAATTAGTTTCTAAATCTTGATAATTCTATTTCGGTGTCTTCATTTATGCCTCCTTTTCTCTGCTCACATAAGCCACAACCCAAATTCAGGTCCTCATCACTCCTTATTTGGCATATTGAAATAGTCTCATAATTCTTCCTGTCTCAAGTACCATTCTTCTACAATCTGTTTTACACACACACACACACAAAACATATATGTAAATATGTATGTGTATATGTATGTATGCATGCATGTATGTAGGTATGTATCTACCTACCTGCCAAAATGTCTTACTTAAGCTGCAAGGGGTTCACTATTGACTATAGCACCAAATAACATCCTTAATTTTTTTGTAGGTTTTATAGCACGCCTCTTTATATATAGCAGGACATGTAAATAAACTATAAATAATTAAATAAATATGTGTTAGATTATGTGCTTATTTTTTTTTTAATTGAAAGGGATACTCAATCAAAAACATTTGGAGACTGCTGTTTCAGGGGACACTGTGTGGCCACCTAACATAGTTAATGACTTCATGAATCCCTTTTCAAGACAAGCTCTGAAAATAACATGGAGATCTAAAATCTATTTTCTCTAGGAATAAATCTATGGGGTACAGGACCAGATTGAAAAAAATACTATGCAATATATTATAACTTTCATGGCTCCCCAAATACTCATTTATCAAAGCTGTGTTCATCCTGTCATGGAACCCAAATTTATGACTATTGTGTATCTATAGGAGAAGGAATATATTAACCCATTTTAACATCTGAAAATGAATTAGTTTAGCCCCAACAAAATCAGGGCCATGGAGTAATGGGGCAAAGAATAGTTTAGTAATAATGAGGACAAGGGTTTCAGAAATAATTTAAAACATCAAAAACTCACATTTACATAAGATTTAGTACTTTTCCTCTCACCATTTCCTGTAACTGTTTTCCTTACAACAAACAAATGTGGTTAGTAGAAGATGCATTTATCCCTATTTTATAGATTAAGAAATTGAAGCCAAGTGAGGTTAAAGACTTCTTAAAATTTACAAGACTAATTAATGGCAGATACATATTTTGAATTAGGTCTTCCGATACAGTCAGTTTAACAAACATTTGATCATATCTTACTGGGTCTTATTAAGTGTTTAAGGTTCAACAAGTAAGTACAGTAGGGAAGTAGTGCAAGCATAGAGAATAGTATGAACAAAAGTAGAAAACCACATGACATATTTGGAGATGGAATGTACAAGTTTGGCTAGAGTGTAGAGCATTCAATAGGGTTATATATTTGTTATAAAATTAGGGTTGTACGAGATTCTGTGGCCCCCCAAATGCTAGGCAGTGGGGTCTGAGCAATATTCAGCAGGCAAAAGGAAGATACTGAAGAATCTTTGGGGAAAAGGAATGATTTGACTAAATCTATCATAGTCAACTGACTGACAGTGAAGGCAGGAAAGCCTCTAAGAAACCTATTAAAATAATCTAAGTAGGTAGTAATGAAGGTCACTTGGATGATGAATAAGAATAGAGAGAAGAGAACAGATACAATAGATATTTGAGAAGCAAAATGAACAGGACCTTGTAATCAACTGGAGCTGAGAGGTGAATGAGAAGAGTCTAACATCACACTCATTAAAACAACAACAACGCATCTTTAATGGAAATAGCAAAGGAAGAAGGTGATGAGCTTGGTTTTGAACATTTTCAATTTGGGGTAACGATGAAAGATTATGGTGGAGAAATCTTACAAATAATTGGAATTATAGTTCCAGGCCTTGGAACTTTTATACTGAATTCCTTAATCTGTACCCAGGTTATGGTACTCCTAATATAACACAAGATTAGAAATAATAACAATAATTACTTAAAATTACATAATGCTTTAAGGTTTTGAAAAATTGATTATATACATTTGCTCATTTGACCATAATAATTCTGTGTGGCAGGTAGTATTTTATAGCTGATATTTTATAAATGAAGAAACTCAGTCTCAGAGATTTTAAGTGACTTTCCCATATTCACACAGCTAATAAGTATCCGTGGTAGGACTGGAACCCACTTTTTCCTGAATGCAAGTCTAAAATTTCACCCACTATACCAGGCTGAAAGGTTATATATGTAGCAGAGAGAAGAGGAAAGAAAAGGACCCAAAGTAGGGGATGCTGATTAACAGGGTTAGTGGTGCTAAGTTGGTCGTGGCAGTAAGGTGAAGGTATATTTTGTCCATTGTTATTAATATGATGGAGGCCATGGGGATACCTGAGACCCTCTTAGGAGGTCCCTGATGTCAAAATGATTTTCATGATACCTGGATGTTATTTGTTTATTAAAATACTCCTTTTTTCCAACTATACAACTTTGTGAGGCAGAATTTTTCTTCACATGCTTTAACTGAAACCACATATCACAGAAGATTGATATCAGAAGCAGATATGATACACAGCCTTCTTCTAAGCCAGACATTAAAGAAATTTACAAAAAATATATAAAATAGTGCCTCAATATGTTTGAAAATATAATTATATTTCATAAAATATGTTATTTATGCTGACATATGATGGGTTTATTATTTTAAAAATTTTACTAAATTATTTCTTAAAGTATTAGTTTTCATTTCTATGGCAGTAAATATTGATACATATCTCAGGCCTTGAAAATTTTGAAGAGGGCAAATGGCTCCTGAGACCAAAAAGTTGGAGAAATCAGGTATCTTACAGATAACAAAAAGTCTTAGAGTTATAAATACTTTTCCCATGGTAATCTAGCTAGGAAATAGCAGCAGGATTTGAAACCAAGTCTTTCTGACTCCCAGGCCAGCACGTTCTCCACCAAATCATGCTGTCAATAAACCATTCAACTCAAGCTTATTAAGTAACTACTAGGCTCCAGGCATTATGCTGGGTGCATGGGATACAAAGAAAACAAACAAAGCACCCCCTCCCTTAAGAAGCTCAATTTCAATCAGGGGAAATAGCTGAAATAAATAGCTGCCTAAACTTAGTGTCTCGATTCCTCATGAATTCTTATGTACATTTTATTCCTCTTGATTTTCAACACTTATATGCTGTAATATTTTTGAAAGGGGGGAGTACTTTTTGTAGCAGCAAAGTATACCAGATTGCAAATATATTTTTACCTTACAAGTGCAAGAATTAAATATTTATCCATATAAAATAGGACCATTAATAAGTAGTAATGACATACATGCATAATTATTTCAGTAGAAAATCTGTATGAATATATCATATTTGTATATTTTTAATGATCAGGCAATAAATATATAATAAGCATGCTTTGGGAATGTCATCCTTATAGATTATCCAAGGAGAAAATAAGGAGTGATCTGTCCTGATAGTAAGAGATTTGTTGCTGTGAGCAAGGACATACAGAAAAGCATCTTTTGAAATTCACTTCCATCCTATTTTCTTACTTGATAATATCTTATTGGTTCTAGTGTTTATAAAGGCAAAATCTATAATTCAATAAATACCAATTATGTGTCAGGCACTGTGCTATGTACTGGCGATACAAAAAGAGGCAACAGACACTCCTTACCCTAAAGGAGCCTACAATAAAAAAAAAATTTATTTTTAATTTATGAAATAAAAAAAGCATTTTTATAACATAGCACAATAAAAAACATAATTTGTACATGAAACTGCAAATCTGCTATGCACAACTTGCTATTCCTTTCAAATATACAACAAATTTATTATGCAAATTTCTTTTTTTTCTTCTTTTTTGCCTCTTTCTCTCCCACTCTAGAGATGGCTACCATTAGACACAAATAGGAATATATATGTCAAATTATTCTATACCTACTTCTATTTATCATTTCTTCCTCTGGATGCAGATATCGTCTTTCTTTATATGCCCTGTATAGTTATTTATAATAAATAAAATAACTTTTTTGCTCAGTCTCATTCTTAAAACATTGCTTTTATTATATACAATGTTCTCTTGGTTCTGCTCATTTTGCTCTTCATTATTTCATGTAAGTCTATGTTTTTTTTTAAATCATTGAGCTCATCATTTTTTTTTTTTTTTTGGCTCAGGCAATTGGGGTTGTGACTTTCCTAGGGTCACACAGCTAGTAAGTGTCTGCAGCAGATTTGAACTCTGATTTTCCTGACTCCAGGGCTGGTTCTCTGTCCAGTGCATCACCTAGTGGTCCCAAGCTCATTTCTTATAGCACAGTAGTATTCTGTTACACAATACTACACAGTATTCCAATACTACACAGAAAGTTACCACAGCTTGTTCAGCTATTCCCCAATTGATGGAGATTCCTGCAGTTTCTAGTTCTTTGTCACCACAAAGACAGCTGCTGTAAGCATTTTAGAATAAACAGGTTGCACTCCAAAATGGTTGAATCAGTTCACAATTCCACCAAAAATGAGTTAGTGTTCCAATTTTTCCATATCTTCTTCAACATTTGCTACTTTGCACTTCTATCACTTTAACCAATCTGGTTGGTGTAAAATGATATCTCAAATTTGTTTTAATCTTCATTTTTCTAATCAATAGAACATTTTATATGACTATAAATTGTTTTTATTTCTTCACAGGAAAACTGTTCATATACTCTGAGCATTTATCAATTAAGGAAGGAGATTACAATCTAATGGGAAAGACAATGTACAAACAAATATATACAAAACAAGGTACATGCAAGATACATAGGAAATAATTGAAAGAGGGAAATCACTGGAATTGAGAGGTTAAGGAAGGCTTCCTATGGAATGTGGAATTTTATTTGGGATTTAAAAGAATCCAGGGAGTTCAGTAGTCAGAGAGGAGGAAAAAGGACATGTCAAGCATGAGAGCTAGCCCGAGAAAATGCCTGGAGTCAAAAGATAGAATGTCTTGTTTACAGAAGAGTAGGAAATCAAGGTCACTAGATCAAAGAGTATGTGTGACAACAATTACTATCATCCCAAATATGTATGTATACATCCATGTATGTACATACTTTTAATTGCCCACTTTCTAAGCCTCTTAACCCAGTAAGGATCTCCTCCTTCTCCCTCTGAGACATTATATATTACTTTTTTGTTCATTCATTTCCAACATCATTAATGTATATCATAGTTGTCTTTGTATAGATATCAGCACGGTACAGTTATTTACTACATAATGAGGGTCTCAGTTCAACTCGATTCAGGAAACTGAAATCAAGAGAAGAGCCTTGGGATATAGCCACTATTGGGAAAGTGGTATGAACAAAGATCCCACAAAGGTGACTGAAAAAGAATGGTCAGAGAGCTAGGAAAAGAACTATAAAAGAACAGTGACAAGGGCAGCTAGGTGGCGCAGAAAGTAAAGCGCCGACTTGGAGTCAGGAGGACCCGAGTTTGGTTCCAGCTTCAGACATCTAACACCCACATAAAAATACTAGCCCTGTAACCTTGGGCAAGTTACTTAACCCCAATTGCCCTCCAAAAGGCAAAAACAAACAAACAAACAAACAAAAAACAAAACAAAACAGTGACATTAAAACCCAAAAGGAGTGTCCACAAGGAAAGGGTGATCAACAGTGTCAAATGTAGCAGTCATGTCAAGAAAGATAATTGAGGATTGTAAACGGGTCATTTTAGTTGGTATTAAGGGAATGTTGGTGATTTTGAAGAGCATAGTTCCTTAAGTGATGAAGTCAGAAACCAGTTTGAAAGGGTTGACAAGAAAGAGAGAAGATGGAGTAGAGTCAATGAAACTAGACAGCTCTGGTGGGATTTATTGATTTCATTATTTTTATTTTTGAGGATAAGAGAGCAATGTGTGTGCAATAGGAGAGAGAAGGAGAGAGAGAAAGAGGAAGTGGGAGAGGGATTGGGAGAGGGAGAGGGAAAGGGAGAAAGGGGGAGAGAAAGGCAGAGGGAGAGGGGGAGAGAGTGGGAGACAGAAAAGGAGAAGGGGAGAGAGTAGAGGGAGAAAGAGAGGGAGAGAGAGAAATTTTCTGGAGAAGATGTAAGGGGAGGTTTGTCCTTGGTAAGAAGTGCTGCTTCCACATTGAAACCAATGCCTTAGGGTTCTATATTTAGAGATAAAACTATTCATAGATCCCATAGTTCCCAGTAATTGACCTATAAGAGGCTACTTTTTTGATATATTTAATGCTTTTTCTATATATTTAATATAAGAATTTTTTGCTATAGTAAACAATGACAAGTAATTTATAAATGTGATATTTATAACTTTGTTTGGAAGGTTCTGAAAAAGCTTAATAGTAGTAACCTTCCCATTTTAAACATTTTTGGGTGTGCAGAGGGATGAGGTTGTATTTGAGATTAACTAGAACTAGTATTTGTATTAAGCATTATGGTTTTACTGTCAACTTTAAGCAAAGCATTTCACTTGGCAAATATTTATAAGTCTAGATTTAGTATGAACCTTTAAAGGTCATTTGCTCTCTGCACAAGTGTGGTAGCTAAATCTGTGCCAAGTAACTATGATTGATTTGTTTTTAGATTGAACCAATGAAAATTGAAATTACTAAAGTAATTTTGTTAGTGAGGTTGCTGACAAATTGTTTTAGGAACTGAACTGGCACATGGTAATATTTGCTACAATGCAATACAGATGACCATTAATCACATATTTATTACAGAACAGTAGAGAATATTCAGGTGAGCAAGCAGGAGAAAACAAAGGACAGGATGAGTTGATTCCTAGCATTATAATCTACTAAAATAATTCTTTTAGGTCTTTCTTCTCCAAACACATTTGTTTTAGGTTACAGAAAGTCTAATTACATTAATAACTATATCAATTAAGTACATTAACAAAATGTATATTATGCAATTTTTAAGGCAAGAAACTAAAAGCAAAATACACTCTCCCCCCTTCACATTTGGAATTATCATTCATGATGATGTTTAACCTTAAGGCACCATAAGAGTGCGAAATGCCTTTTGAATCATCAAACATATTGACTTGTCTTTACAGGAGTTACTTTTTTTGGATTGTTTCGGTCCAGACTTTTAATTTCATTGGTATGGGGGCTTCCAAAAAAGGAGGACCATTCCTGAGAGAAGTAATTTTTTTTTCTAGCCTAATGATAATTTAAAAATTTTCTGGAGTGATCTCATGATCATATCTCAATATTTATGGCTATGGCCACTGCTTCTATATGTCTCTCTGGTTTGCAAATCTATTGTTTCCTTCAGATGTTATAATCCCAAATGTTAAAAGCTTATACTGCTGTAATAAAATTGTTATATGTTCATTAATTTTATATACTCAAAGTTGATACAAATAATTTAAAACACCATAAAAATTAATTTGACCCCAAACAACCAAAACAATTATAAATAATAAAGACCTATGTGTTTAGGTGGAGAAAACCCCAAGAGCTTTCTGACTAAAAATAAAAAATTTTAGTGGACACATATCAAGAATTTTATGAATATCTACTGTCAATTATAAATACCATTTTTTCTTTATAGAAATTGTTCATCGACTCCAATACAAATATCACAATCATACAGAAAGTTTTATTTAGGTCTTCATTAAACTTTATCAGACCCTATTGCTCTATAGACAAATTAGTTTTTCAGTGAGGCTAGAAGAGAAAAAAAAATAGAACCAATAAAGGAACAGTGGTAGAGAAATTAATAGGTTGGTTAGAAAAGAATGGAAACCAGTTTTTCCTATATTGGCTAGTATTTTTTTTCTTTCTCTCATTAGACAGGTTGATGCTATCTCAGTATCATTTTTATTTTCTTTTGCTGCTGTTTGAGGTTGTCAAGCTAATCATATTAATTCCATCTCCTGCCCTATTGGAAGGACTGTGATACTACTGAACTAACACATGCTGACAACAGCTAAATTTCCTTTTCTCAAAAAACACGGGCATTTGGATTCATATCTATTGGTCATACACATATAGAACCAATTAAACATCATATTTTGGTTTATAATACTATAGCAAGAGTGGTTTTATGTATAATAGCAATTGTAAGGAATCTCTTAAAAACTAATTATAATGAAATATTATTTCTAAAGATAAACACTGTCAGATATATGCTCCTACTCAAGCAATTTTAAGAGTGGAGTTTTCATGGAGCTGCACATCTCCCATATTTGCTTTTTCCCCAATACTCCTAGATACCTAAATGCCTCCTGTTATAACATCTGCAGGGTGATTAAAATGCTCATTTTTAGCAGGAAAATGTCAAACACTGGAATCATAAATGTGAATGTCTGTTGGGAACTGAACAAGGTCTATCCCACTTTTCACTCAGCTATAAGTAAATTTTAGTACAGCTGGAAGTATTCCTTAACAGAAAGAATAAAGATTTGTAGGTTGGCAACTGCCTAGAATACTAGCTTACTGCAAATAAATATAATGGCAGTGACAAATATAATATGTTGAACAAATTATGGAATTGCATTATAGGGGGTCCCGGTCAGGGAGGGAGTGATGCCTTATGCCTAATTTTTTGTAGCAATAGGTTATCCTCCCTTTAATTGAGCATTTGGGAATGGGTTTGTTTACTAATGAAGGCAGTGGAACATAATGGGAAAACAAATCCTGGGGATTATCCAAGTATCAGGGTTTAAATCCACCTATAATATTTACTATCTGTGTGACTTTGGGCAAGTCATATTGCCAAATCAGCCTCAGTTTCATCATCTATAAAATGATCCTAATACTATTTATTTAAAAACATATGTACCATCCTGTAATGGGAATGCAAATTTGGAAGATCTTCCCTGCCCCTAGGCTAAAGTGCACCTGGAGCCTGGGGTGGGAGGCTTGTTTTTCAGTAGATACTTTTTGATTGGCCAGTGGGTCAATAAGGTTGTTACATTCTCTGAGCCAGGAGAAGGCTATATAAGCCCTGATGTGAGGCTTTGTTTTGGGGGCTCACTTTGAGAAGTGTTCTGTGATTTGATCTGTATTTTGGGAAGCCGTTGTCCAGGGCCCCCCCGGCTTTGAAAAACCCAGATGTGGAAACCCAGATGTTGACTGGGTATGGATGTAATGGTTGGACAGTTTGGAAATCTGTCTGCTAGATCTGTTTCAGTCTTGATAATTCTGCCTGTATACTTTGAAGTTCGGGGTGCTGACCTTTTCCCCTGAACAAGGTAAATGATATATGTCTGACTGATTAAAGTAAGCTTGTTAACCCATTTTGAGTTGCTTTCCTTCAACAAAGCAGATCCAAGAACCTGTGGTGGCAGCAAACCCTGAGGACGCTTGGGGTGCTTGCTGCTACACATCCTTTATAAAGGAAGAACATTCCCAAAAAATCCATGAGTCGAGAAAGATACTCTAAATCAAATCATACAGGAAATGTCACTTCTTGGTTAGTTGTTTCAGTTGTGTCAAATTCTTTGTGATGCCATTTGAGGTTTGCTTTGCAAAGATAATGGAATGGTTTGCCATTTACTTCTCCAGCTCATCTTACAGATGAGGAAATTGAAGCAAACAGGGTTAAGTGACTTGTCCAGGTCATGTAGCCAGTAAGTTTCTGAGTGTGGATTTGAACCAAATCTTCCTGATGAGGTTATGAAGGACTTTAAAAACTAAATAGACAAGTTCATATTTTATCCTAGAGGCAATAGGGAGTGACTGCAGTTGGCTGGGTAAGAGAGTCACTTGGGCATATATGCACTTAAAGGAAATTATTTTACCAATAACACATAGGACAGAATGGATTGGAGACTTGGGCCAAGAGAACCAATTAGAAGACTGTTGGAATAAACCAAGAAAGAAGTGATAGAGGGCAGAATGGAGGTAGTAGTGGCTACCTACTATTCTGTAGTGACATTTGTAATATTTATCATAATATATAATATTTATTGAATGCTTGCTGAAAAAAAGTCACATTAATTTATCGGTTTCATTTCATATTTGATGAACCAAAGAGGTTTGCTATTTGAAGGATTCTCCCATAAAATCCTTTTTATAAAAATAGTTCTTTTAAAGTTGGTACTTCTCCTCTGGTCCCTTTGGAGGAAGCTAGCTGGTACAAGGCATAAAGTGCTGGGCCTGAGTCAGGAAGACTTATCTTGCTGAATTCAAATCAGGCCACAGACATTTACTAGCTGTGTGACTCTGGTCAAGTCACTTAACCCTATTTGCCTCAGTTTCCTCATCTGTAATATGAGCTGTGGTAAATTATTCCAGTATCTTTGCCAAGAAAATCCTAAATGGGGTCATGAAGAGTCAGACACAACTGAAAATGATGAGCAACAATACTTTCCTTACTAGATCCTTACAGATCTAGAACTGTAAGGGAACTTGGAGGACACCGGTTGTAAGCTCTTCATTTTTACAAATGAGGAAACTGAGGTTTGAGGTCCCAAAGGTAGTGAATGTAATAAGTTAGATTTAAACTCAGGTCACCTGATGCCAGAATCAATCCTCTTTCCATAGTACCAGTCTGCCTCCATTGAATTTATTAGCTCATAATTCTATAAATCCACATGACAAGCTTTCTTAAACTAAGAATGTACCTATGTAGTGGTGTTTATATCTTTAACCCATTGGAATCCATAGAGTACATCATGATAAGTCTTATTGAAATGCTCCTAAATGTAAGGCAAAGATATTTTTTTTCCAAGTATCCCTCCCATTCTCATTCTAATAAGCGATTTGTTTTCCTGGTTGATTCATTTCTCTCAGTCTATAAGTTGAGATTAATAACTTCACCTCTCATGAATGAGCCAGTTATCCCTGGTGGATATTTTATTCACTCCAGCCCTCTGTCTACTATGACACATTATCTTAATTTATAAATCATATAAGCTATATTCCTATTGGGCTTTAATTTAGGACAATCTTAAGACCCATCCAAATTCACTAGTGGTAGTTGTTATCTTCTCTGTAATTTTTACTAATTACATATTTGTTTAAGCAACACAGGCAAAAACAAGAAACTAGATTGAGAATTGATGAGGAAAGCTTAGGGAATGAGCAGCAAGAAAAAAAAAGCATCTATCATTTATAATTTGTTAATTTAATCTAGCCTAGATAGAAACTGATAAAAAAAAATCTTTATCAACTGAACATTATTTAATGGCTTAAGTGAAATGAGTTCAGAGCATTAGAGCAAAAATTCCTACAGGACCTGTTTCTACATCATACATGCCTTACAAATCAGTTCTAACAAGCATTGCCAGTAGGATATGCAGCCGGTCAAAGGGACTAAATTTCATATATTTTCTAAACTTTCCTAAAGCTCTGAGAAATGGATTTTGATGGATCAAGTCATTAGAGTATAGATTATTTCATTCCAATAAGCTCAGGTCATCAGAATCACCAGAAAAGAAGAATAAAAGATGAAAAAATAGGCAAGGTTTAATTAATTTTCTCTTATTTCTCAGTAAACTGCTAAAGATGCCATTATCTCATGAGTTGATTTTCCATTTTTTTTAAAGTAAAGTGATTTTCAACTAATAGGAGAGTTTTTATTTAAAAATAAACAGGGATATAGAAATGTGATGTAGAGTAGGATTAAATGGATTCCCACAGAGTAAGGTTAAACATTTCTCTCTTTTCTTTTTTTTTTTAATACTAAAACATCTCTGTTTTCTATAAATAGTATACTTGGAATATCAAATGATTTTTTTTTAAAGTTTAAAGACCAAAAGGAAACTCTAAAGCACACTTTTTTCCCCCAGATGATTGTCAGAAAAAAAGCAAAGCATAAAAAATTGATATCCTAAATCTGTGACAATTCAAGCACTACTATGTAATGCTTGTTTTGTTTGTTGTTGAGTCATTCTCAGTCATGTCTGACTCTTTGTGATCCTTTTTTGGGGTTTTCTTGGCAAAATACTGAAGTGGTTTGCCATTTCCTCCTCCAGTTCATTTTACAGATGAGGAAACTGAAGCCAACAGGGCTAAGTGACTTGCCCAGGGTGACACAGCTATTAAGTGTCAGGTCAAATTTGAACTAGGAAGATGAATATTCCTGATTGCAGACCTGACATTCTATCTACTGTGCCACCTAGCTGCCCTCAAGAATTTTGTAATCTAATGTGGTGGAGTTTAAAACACACACAAGTAAATATTATACTAGGTGGAATGTGATGGGTTTGAAGGAGGGCTAAAGATTAAATGACCTAGGAAAATCAGGAAAGAGTAGTAACCATTGGCTGCATGAAACAGGGAAGGCTACATGGAAGAAGTGGAAATTGAATTAAGTAATGAATGAACAGAACATGCTAGACAGATGGCAAATACTCTATAAATAAATGTGTAAATGAATTATCTTATCACCTTCTCATGCACAGTACTAGCACACTTCTCCTCCTGACAAGGTGACAACAACTTTCATCTCCCAATCCAGAAGATTGGCCAGAGGTTTTTGTGTCAGTGCCCAGAAACTACAAGTAGCAAATGATTTAAACCTTGGCTTAAATATGTTCACACTGAGGCATTAATTTGTTTGGTTATGACACCAAGTGAAGCAAAGTTAAGGTTTTAATTCTTGATTCTCTTTCTCACCTACTAACTGTACAATGAAATCTGGTAAGTCAATTGTGAATGGTAACTCCTTTACAAAGGATGGATGAAAAGAAAGAAAGAAAATATTAATGATTCAGTAGGAGCCCATCACCACTATTACAAAAATTTAAAAATCAAGAAGATGAGTCTTCCTGACTCCAGGTCCAGCCACTGTCCTCCATGCCACCTAGTTGATATACATACATCCAAGCACACATACACACATGTGTATGTATATACATGCAAATATATGTATTTAACTTAATGTATGTATACATGCACATGCTGACATAAATGTATGTGGATATTATACACACATATATATGTATATGCACACACATATGTTATTTCAAGACATTATTGGCCTCACCCTCAGGACCTGAAAACTTAATAGTTCCCCAGGAGGTATAAATCTTTTAAAAAATATATCTACTTATCTATCTATCTATCTATCTATCTATCTATCTATCTATCTATCTATCTATCCATCTATCCATTATTAGCTACAAAATTCAACTTTTCAATATCTTTCTGTATAAGATAAGAATATGAATAAAACCTATCATTGAGTCTTAATGAAACTGATAACAAACGTGGTGGGAGTGTGGACATTTCTAAATTCCCAAATCATTCAGTTCTTTGGTTCATTTTAGAGACTAACACATAAATAATTTATAAGGCCCATTCTCCCCATATCACCATTTGTAGGCAGGTAAAATAAAAACAAGCAAAAAAAAAATAACTGGCTGATTACTTTCTACCATTGTTAGTTTGCTTTTGAATCCAGGAAGATAAAATAAAAGAAATAAAATGTCAATGTTGATCTTGAAATACAATAAAACACTAATATTATTGAATTGTTAGAATTTAGTTAAGTTTTATAATGTTAATTGGAGAATAGAAAGGAATGCTACTTAACATGTGCTGACTCCTCCCCTAATACTTTTACTTTATCATGTTTTAAGTAATGAAAATGTCAAATATTTTGAAATAAATCAATTTGTAAGAACTATTCAGCAGAATCATCTGGAAATGGTATAGCTCTCCAAAGATCAATTTGTTCAATCACTTTAGATATACGCATTTGCTACTCAAGCCCTTGAAATTATGAGTTGGCTGAATGATTATTTTAGCCATTATAGGACATTTGTTGATGAGATTAAATTGCCTCTTTATGTTGTGAATGCTTTGATGGACTGAATTTCAGAAAAAAAAACCCAAAGGGAATCATGGTATTTATGACAAAAATGCTAAGATAACATAACTGGAGGTCAAGTAGAAATTGTTTAAGAGATTCTATAACAATGTGAATAAATTGACAGGACAAGAGCCAGAGGGCAAAGAGAAAATGGGAAGGGAAGGGATGGGATTGGAAGTAGAGATGTTTTGCAGTGAAAGAGTGAAAAAGGAGAGAATAGCAATAATAATTGATAACATTTGTATCATTGTGAGCCTTTTGCATAAATCATTCTCATCTGAATCTTTCAACAAACCTATGAGATAGGTATTCCTGGAGAGCAGGCTGGTATAGCATCTGAGGATGGGGGTTTGAATACTGGGTCTTGCTTATTAGCTGCATTGCCTTGGGCAAGTCCCTTTGCTCTAAATTAATTATACTATGATTTTTATGATGGACATTTTAATGGATGTTGGGAATATGGTTCAAAAAGGTAAAATGAAATTTGTAGAGGTCTGCTCATTATCTGGCACTAAGTAGCTGGTTCCACCCTCTGCTGGTGTGAACAAAATGGAAAAAAGTGCAAGGAAGCCAATGCTGGTTAGAACCCAGGTTCTCTCCAAGGTCTTCTACTTCCAAGAGCTCCGAGGAGAAGTGCATCAATTAAGTGACAGGGAGGCTAGACCAGCTGGACTATAGTCAAGCAGGGTGTGCTCTTCCAGGTTCAGTAACTTTCTTGGCACTGGCCAAGCATCCATGGGCTGAGCCTGGCCTGCTTCAGACTCAGGCCAAGTGGGAGATAAAACCAGGTTTCTCTTGACTCAAGTCCTGTGCTTTCCCCACCACACTATGCTGTCTCTGGAGAATAAAAGCGAAATATAGCATTTGCAAGATACTTTGCTAAGTGATTTGAAGGACACAAAAAAGTCCAATTCATAATGACATATTCCTTAGTGTACTTCAACGTTAGTGTGAGAGACAAGACAAGTTCTCACCAAAAAAAGGTACAAAAATAAAATTGTGGTTCAGATGAGGAAGAGATCGTATCCAGTTGCAAGAAATCATGAAATACTTCATGAATACGGCATCACTCAAGGTAGTCTTTGAAGGATGAGAAAAATGTTTTAACAGGCTAAGATGGGATGTGATAGAGTATCTGAGGCTGAATAAATACTATAAGCAAAAGTGAACAGGTAGGAATATTTGGAGTATATTTAGGGAATGGCGGTTAGCTCATTTTCATGTGATATGTAGAAATAGGAGAGATATCAAATCAAATCAATCAACACGTATTTGAGAAGTGCCAGGCACTGTGCTAGATCAGAGAGATACAAGTACAAAGATGAAAATGATCCCTATTCTCAATGAGCTTGCATTCTAAACTGTTTCAATTCACCAGTTACTATTGAACCATTCTACCCCCAAAATTATTTTTCAAAAAACCCACATATACTGTTTTTAGTTATCTGTGAAATCAGTCTCAAAGTGATTTGAACATGTAGCATCTCCCAGGAGAATGTAAGCTCCTTAAATATAGAAATATTCTCACTTGTGTGTTTAAATACTCAGCACCTAGCCAATCCCTGTTACACACAAGGTACTAAAAGCAAAAACAAAAACAAACTAACAAAAATATTTTTATTTGAACTTAAAGAGGAGGGCTAATATGGGTGGCTTGAATGGACATGTTCAATTTGCAGTGCTTGTAAAGTGCCTTAGTGTACTATTGAAAATTTATTTATTTTAAATTTATGGAATAAAGCATTTCAATAACATAGAATAATAGAAAAAAGATGATTGCACATGAAATTGCAAATCTACTATGTACAACTTGCCATTCTTTTAAAATATATAGTAAATTTATCATATAAATTTCTTTTTTCCCTTTTTTCTTCCCTCCCTCCTGAGATGGCTACCATTAGACACAAATATGTATATGTGAGCATATATATATATGTATATACACACATATATGTATGTATATATATGCATTTATATATGTAAAACATCCTATACATCCTTCTATTTATCAGTTCTTTCTCTGGATGCAGATAGTATCTTCCTTCACATATCCTTTGTACTTAATTTGGTATTTATAATAGTTAAAATTACTTAGTCACTCAAAGTTCTTCTTAAAATGATATTGTTCTCACAGTTTATATATTCTCTTGGTTTTGCTCATTTCACTCTTCATTATTTAGTGCAAGTCTATCCATGTTTTTCTAAGATCATTGAGCTCATCACTTCTTACAGCACAGTAGCATTCCATTACATTCATATACCACCACTTGTTCAGCCATTCTAAGTGTACTCTCTAGCAGGCTATAGGAAATGTGGAACTGTAATGGAAAAGAAATGCCATATCCTTATATAGAAGATTAAAAATTTGTCTTCACAGAGATGACAATAGAAATTATGGTCATAGAAAATTTTCTCAAGAAAGAGAATGTGGAGAGAGAAGAAAAGGTTGAGAATACGACTTTGGAGAATGATTCTATAACAGGAGGAAGAGGAGAAGAAGAGCAAAGCAGAAAAAGGAGCTATTAAAGAGGTTGTTATAGGATTTGAAAGGAGAAAAAGAAGGAAAATGGGGCCTTATATCAGAACAGAAGGGTTATGGAGGATATTCCTGTATTTTGTTTTAGCTTGTGGGCATATTTCCTTTATATTATAAGTGTTTCTTGGTGGGATTTTGGACTGGGACATGATTCTAAGTTGCCCAAGCAAATTAGCTATAATGAATCTGTGTCACAAATTCAGTGAATGCTGATTCTTTGACTAGAACTTCTGGACCATTGTTTTCCCTTTAAGATGTACCTTTGTTGGGGCAGCTAGGTGGCACAGTGAATAGAGCACCGTACCTAGAGTCAGGAGGACCTGAGGTCAAATCCGACCTCAGACACTTACTAGCTGTGTGACCTTGGGCAAGTTAACCCCAATTGCCCTGCCTTCTCCCCTCTAAAAAAGACCAAAAAAAAGATGTACCTTTGTCAGATCTTTGTTTACCTTTTCAGTCAGAAGTTGTAGGACCACAATAAAAAGTTACTAAAATCAAGAGAGAAGCATTTCAAGGAAGTAGTTGAATGACAAATATTGGAGAGATGCAAGAGGATAAACAATATATTGGATTACTGGGATACTCTTGATCAATAGCTTACTGATTTTAGAGAATAGAATTTAGAAAAAAGATCACCATATTCTGTGTTTGCAGCTGATCCTGACAACAATTTTCATGGATAGAGAGAGGAGTAAAGCAGAATTTGAATCCAGAAACCACATAGAAAAAGTCATATTCTTTTAGGTAATCGGTGTAAAGAAAGGAGAAACCATGGTTTTTACACCACATGGGCTGTGATTTAGTAAATGTGATTAAATGCACTAAATAAAAGAAAAAGGATAAGTAATTGAGGGCATATAGATAAACTGAATTAGAAGAAATATATTCACATAGGGGATATTTACCATCTCTATTACTTAGTTGCAGGAATTGTCCTGGAGAAATTAGCTTTTATAATTTCTTAATCATATTTTTTTTAATTAAAAAAAAGCTCATAGGAAAAAAAGAATGAAGTTCTTCTTATGTAGGTCTCTTCTCCAGGATTGAATTTATAAGAACAAGCTATTTTCCCTAATACATGGTCAATGTATATGGAAGGTACTTTTTAGATGAAGAAATACAAGTTATCAACCATATTAAAATGCCCCTCATCACTGATAATTACAGAAATGCAAATGGAAGGTTCTACCTTATGCCCATCATATTAAAAATAATGACATAAAAGGAACATTACCATTGTTGGAGTATCTGTGGAAAACAAGCACACCAATGCTATGTTGGTGGAGTTATAAATTGGGTCAAACATTCTTGGAAGAAATCTAGAACTATGTTTCCACAGTTATTAAGGTGTACATGCTCTCTGATCCAATAATACCAGTAACCCAGTAATACCCGGATTGGTATATACCCAAAGGAGACTAAAGAGGAAAAAGACAGACACACAAATATATACACATATTTATAGCAATTATCTTGGTAGTAGTAAAGAATAGGAAAATAAGGAAGTGCCCACAAATTAGGGAGTTCTTGAAGAAACTATGTTACATGAATGTAGTGTGATATGAATGTAATGCTATTATGTCATAAGAAATTAAAAGCGGGCAGGTTCCAAAGAAACCTAGGAAGACTAGCATGAATTGACAGAGTCAAGAAAGCAGGACCACAAGAGCAATTTGTACAATAGCAACAGTTTAAAGAACAATCATGAAGATTGAAGAATACCATTTATAGCAATGGGCAACCATGATTCCATATGACTAGTGATGAGGCAGGTCCCTCCTGACACAGAGGTAATGGATTAAAGATGCAAAAAATAAGCTATACATTTTTGGATATGACTAGTATGTGAATTATTTTACCTGAGCATGCATATAGGTTACAAGGGGTCTTTTTCTCTTAGAGAAGAGTAAGAATGAAGGAGACAAATACAGGATAACCAAAAGAAAAGAAAAAAAGACTATTTTTTAAAAAGCCACAGAAAAGAAAAGAAGGTAGCCCATAAGGAGTCTCAGGTAAGCAGAATATCTTTGATAGCTACACATTGAATTTATTATATAATTATTTTAAAAAATTTATTATAAAGAAAAGCTAGCAATACATAATAGGAGAGATCTTCAATTTTACATGTATTTTTTCTGCTTTTCTATGCATATATAAATCTCCTTTTTATATGGAGTTTAAGTTCAGAATAAGAAGAATAGAAATAAATTTAATATAGAATAAAGCTAAAATGAAATAAATGAATGCCCATAACTAAAAAACCCACACATTTAATTAGAATCAGACTTCTGATATAGATGTCTTAGTTTTCTAAAGAAAATTTGCATATGATTACCATATTTCCTGTTGCAGGATTCAATGCATATAAGAAGCGGTGCTTTGCTCAGGGTGGATACATTTTTATTTTAAGTAATTTATGGAATATCAATTCATTTCAGCACCAAACAAAAGTCTTATAATAGTTTTACACTGCATTATAAATGATCTATCTTTATTGTTGATAATAGTCCTATTATTTATCAACTTAGTTACAAGTACAGATTTTGTCGGTATGCTTCCAGTTAGGGTTAAATGTTAAGCATACATACATCTAGCTGTCTATCAATCCATCCAGCTTTTGGTCTGTGAGCTACCTTAATGAATGTAGTTCCCTATACTGACAAACATATATATTTCTCGTATTTGCATAGATTTTTCCTATGTTGACAGATACATTTTATATCTTACTTTGATCTCAATTTATTTAGTAAGTTCAATGAACAGGTCTTCCTGATGGGGGTGAGATAAAGGAAGAACTGATGCAATTCACTGGTGGTAAACTCTGCTTACATTAAATCAAGAACAAGTGAGAATTTAGTTTGAATTTAGCATTGAAGAAATGTGCTGGTCAGGAGATGCCAGGTCATGTAGGCTCTGGTGTCATGACAGCACCATATGGAGACAGGGTGGAATACCTCAGCTATTACGATCTGATGTTCCTTAACATCCCTCTGGTCTTATGTGTTGTGCTTGCAACCCATTGGAGAAAGCAGTGGGGAGCCTGAACTCTTCAGGTGCCTACAAGGCCAAGGTTAAGTCCTCTACTGCTTCAGAGTCCAAACACAGAGTACATCAAAGCAGGGATGTGAACAATGTCCGTTTGCTAGAGACTCAGCCAGGTCTATGTTATCTGATGTTCTCAAACTCAACCTTCGATCTGTAAGAAAGGTACTCTTGATGGTAGGTACTGGGATGTGATAATAGACTTAGAATGGGATTGCTTTATTTGAAGAGATTCCTAGATCTATTTAAAAGTTGTGATTTAGCTTTCATTGAGAGCATTCATTTCTTTTCCTTGTCCTTTGTTTCCTGTCTCCCAACCTACTTTGAGGGTTAAGTTTACAGAGCAATTCATTGAGCAAATTATAGGTTTAGAGCTTGAAGGGACCTTTGGGGCCATTGAGTACAATTCTCTTATTTGAGGTGATATACAGAGGTTAAGCCACTTGCCCAGAATCCCACAACCAGTATGTGTCTGAGGAAGGATTATAAATTCCTGTTTTTCTGATTCCCATTCCAATTTTCAATCCTCTGTGCTGCCAAACTGCCAATGTTAGACATCACATTTTGCCATTTTAATGTGGCTTCCATTGTCATCAGAGACATTTGCACTTAAAAAAATGGATTAGAGAGTTCAACATGTGGATCTCTGATATCAGCTTCATCATCCTTCCTGGTGGGTATCTCTAGCTGACAGAATACATCCCTTTGACTTCATGTAGGATTCATCTAGCTGAGGGGCTTGCTCATCTAAGAAGGAAGTCTTTATTCTCATTCTATCTAAGCCTGTTGCCTGTGGTCCAATTTGTCCTACCACTGTGACCGTCCCAAGCTCTCATATTGTCAAACACGAATGTCAGAACACATAGGGCTTTTCTCAGCCACTGAATAGCTAGAGGCATGTCTGAATTGGAAGCACAGTAATCCCTTTGCCCTGGCCTTGCACAAGCCTGGATGCTTCCTAGAACACAGTAAGAGAAGAAAAGCAGGTTTTTGTCTCCAGGACTCACAGGCAGGTAAGTTGCTGTACCTTCCTAAGCAGAAAGGGAAAATCAAACATTATCTACAGAATCATTCCTGTGGGAGAGGAGAACACAGTAATTGCTTCCCAAGGTATCTTCCGCAAAGATGTACCTCTAACTTCCCTTAAATAACCTTTTGCCAAAGATTCTATCAGCTCACTGATGAATTCATGTGTATCCACAGGGCCCCGCTAGACAAATGGTGTGCAGCTAACCAGGGACAATCAATAAACAAGTGAAGTAATGGAGACAGCCTGAAAGAAATCCATTTTAGGTCAGGCAATACCTTGCACTTAGTATTAGCAGGCATTCTATACACATCAGACTATTCCTTTCCAGGGTCCAATTTTCCAATGTCACTATATACAACACTTTCATATTTGAGACTGTCCAGAGAATTGCTGAGCACTATTTCTTTCAAAGAGCTCCTCTGATAGAATCTCTTCTTTATTCCCAAATTAAAATTATGCACACTTATTTTCTCTGTACTTTGTAAGCTAAAGTTCCCATAAGAGAAAAAAAAATGAAAGGCCTATGTCCTGTCAAGTATAGATACCTATCAAAAGTTGTAAATAGTTTAAAATCTCAAGACCTCACTTTGGAAATCTGCCTGGACTATTACAATAACCTCTTCGTTGCTCTCCCTGTCTCCAAGATTTCCCATGTCTATTCCAGTCTTCACACAGCGGCCAAAATAATCTTCCTAAAGTATGGGTTTATCCGTGTCACTTCCTTGTTAAATAGACTCCAGAGTCTCCCTATAACTTCTAGCATCACACACAAGATCCTGCTTACAGCGTTTCAATCCTTTCACACCCTTTTTCCAGAATGACTTTAAAAATTTACCACACATTACTCCCCTTCATGAATAATATTTTCAAGCGAAATTAGCTTTTTGATGTACCTTCCTCAAACAACACTCCATCTCCCACCTCTATCTTTGTATGGGTTATCTATTTCCATACCTAGAATGCAGTTTTTCTCATCTCTTTTAGAATCCACCATTACTTTGAACAATCAGTTCAAATGTTCCCCCCTACTAGAGTCTTTCCTCACAAAAAAGATTTTTAAAATATTTGTATGTGCAAATTTTGTTTCCTCTTTTAGAATAGAAAATCCTTGAGGCAGGAACAGTTTCATTTTTATCTATATCTCCAGCAACCAGAAGAAGAGTGCTTGGTCTACAG
The DNA here is from genome assembly GCF_028583685.1 of Petaurus breviceps papuanus. Taxonomy (NCBI): domain Eukaryota; kingdom Metazoa; phylum Chordata; class Mammalia; order Diprotodontia; family Petauridae; genus Petaurus; species Petaurus breviceps. The sequence goes on from NW_027185712.1 coordinate 35,908,438, forward strand.
CGGGCACTTAGAAAATGTTTATTGATTTTGATTTATGCTATTTATAAGTATGATTATTTAAAAAAAACTACTGGCATCTATAACTAGTTATAAGTCACTTTGATAAGCAAAAAATCTCATGGTTGAATTGATTTATGAACCCTCTCTGGCAATGATAAAGCAACTTGGTAAACACTGAAATTAATCCTAACCCCTCAAAGTTAACTACTATTACCTTCTTCTTCTTCTCCTTCTTCCTCCTCCTCCTCCTCTCCTTCTTCTTCTTCTTTAACTACTACTACTACTATTTCTTCTTCTTTTTGGAGGGGGAAGACAGGGCAGTTGGGGTTAAGCAACTTGCCCAAGGTCACACTGTTAGTTTTTTGGGGTGTGTGTGTGTGTGTGTGTGTGTGTGTGTGTGTGTGTGTGTGAAGTGTAGGAGGCCAGATTAGAACTCAGGTCCTCCTGACTCTAGGGCTGATGCTCTGTACACTGCTAGCTGCCCCCCTATTGCCCTCTTCTTAAGATTCATGTTTGTTTGAAAAAGGTACACCTTGGACCTATTATCCCCATTTCCCATATCTCCAAGGGAAGTCCTTGGCTCTAATTAGCCACTATCCTAAGTCTCCCCTGAATATGCCTTGCTCCTTCTAACCTTCTGTCTTAGCTTAGCTTTGAAAACCTTTACCTTTTCCCACTCAACAAAATCCTACCTATATGTCCATGCTAATTAAAAGCATACAATCCTATAAATTTCCTTCTACAACAGTATGAGGCAGTGGAAAGTATAATGCTTCTGGAATTTGGACATCTGGGTTTTAATTCCAAATCTGCCATTCATTAGATTTGCAGCCCTACCCACGATCAAGTCCTTTAACTTCTTAGAGTCCTAGGTATCTCATTTGTAAAATAGAGATAACCTAACTCTTTCAAGATATGAGAATGTACCTCCCTCCTTTCTTTGTAGAGAAGAAGGACGATGGGTTTGGGAAACTGTCAGACTTAGTTGATGTGTTGGTTAAATTTACTAACTATTTCTCCTCCATCTCTTTCCCCCCTTTTTGTAATAAGATATGCTGATCTGAGAGGGATGAGGAATGGACCTATATTGGGAAATCAAGGTAATGTAAGAACACAAGGTATCTATGAAATTGATGTAAGAAAAAATCTCTGCTCAGCCTATTACAAGACTGTATCAAGTACTCAGTGAGATAATGTATGCAAATGCCCTATGTTTTCTACATAATAGAAGCCGACTCTATTACAGCTGCTTTATTATTAGAAAATGTTTAGCTATGCCAATTTCATGAATAATATATCATACACACACATACAACTCTAGAAAGACATTCCTATAAAATTATAGTTGTATTTTTATGTATGAGAAAAAATGAGCTTATGTAGACAGAATTTTATGTGAAAGCAATCTCTTCTAGAATGAATAATTAATAATGAGTAACTGTCGAAAGGTAAAACTTAAAAGCAAACTTTGGCAAAATATAGAGATTTTACTTATTTTAACTGAAACCATCATAGCATGGAATGTCTTTAAGTTTTAAGCACATTAAAGTAAGATGTTTGTATCTCACATCCTATCCAATTGTTCATTCCAGCCATCTCCTTTCTAAATGCTCTGCTATAACTCCCTCTGGGCCACTAGATTTCATGAAACCATACCCTGTGATAATGATTCACTCAGCTTAAAAATCACTACTTCAGTGCCACATTTCCCTGAATGGTGAGTTAACCAGTGCAAATATATACGGTGTAAGTCAATAAGCATTTATCAAGTATCATTTTACTATATGGGAAGATAAACAGTTTAACCTTATTTAATCTCTTTTTATTATTATTTCTCTTCTTATTTTTATACTTCTCTTGTCTTTTATTTGAAAATCAAGTTTTCTGTTCAGCTTTCATTTTTTCATCAGGCATACTTGAAAGTACACAATTTTGTTAAATTTCCATATTTTCCTCTGGCAGATTATACTCATTATCACTGAGTAGGTGATTCTTGGTTGTAATCCTAGCTCTTTTGTCCTCTAGAATATCATATTTCAAGACCTTTGATCCTCTATTGTAGAATCTGTAAAATCCTATGTTATCCTATGATTCGATGATATTTGAATTGTTTCTTTCTGGTTACTTGCAGTATTTTTTCCTTGACTTGTGAGCTCTGGAATTTGGTTATAATATTCCTAGCAGTTCTCATTTTGGGATCTCTTGCAGGAGGTGATCAGTAGATTCTTTCAATTTCTCTTTTACACTCTGGTTCTAAGATATCAGGTAAGATTTTCTTAATAATTTCTTGAAATACAGTGCCTAGGATTTTTTTTATCATGACTTTCAGGTAGTCCAATAATTCTTAAATCATTTGATCTATTTTCTAGATCAGTTTATTTTCTTTCTTTCTTTCCTTCTTTCTTTCTTTCTTTCTTTCTTTCTTTCTTTCTTTCTTTCTTTCTTTCTTTCTTTCTTTCTTTCTTTCTTTCTTTCTTTCTTTCTTTCTTCCTTCTCCTTCTCCTTCTCCTTCTCCTTCTCCTTCTCCTTCTCCTTCTCCTTCTCCTTCTCCTTCTTCTTCTTCTTCTTCTTCTTCTTCTTCTTCTTCTTCTTCTTCT
>NW_027185712.1:35911044-35912874 GCF_028583685.1 Petaurus breviceps papuanus
CTTCTTCTTCTTCTTCTTCTTCTTCTTCTTCTTCTTCTTCTTCTTCTTCTTCTTCTTCTTCTTCTTCTTCTGCTTTTTGGAGGGCAATTGGTGTTAAGTGAATTGCCCAAGGTCACACGGCTATTTTTTGCATTAAGTGACAGAGACCAGATTCAAACCCAGGTCCTCCTGACTCCAGGGCTGGTACTCTACTCACTGTGCCACCTAGCCACCCCTCTTTTTTAATTTTGTAATTTATTTTTTTATTATTTTCTGTTTTCAAAAAAATTATTTTCAATTCTGAGAGCCACTAATTGTGGCATGGGTAAGAGTCCCTGAGATTGAGCACCCTGGAGAGATTTCAGAAAATAACAACAAGGAGGGGCTGAGATATAGGGCAACATTACCCACAATTTGGGGCTAAAATTTTATTAAAACTGAGTTGCCAAAAATAAAATAAAATAAACATGAATAAACAAATTAAAAATCCAACCATAGATAGCTATTTTGATGTAAAGGAAGATCTGAGTTCATATTCAGAGTAAAATAATGAGACAAAAAAGTCACTCCTACCCCAAAGAGTAACATCAAATGGTCACAAGAACAAAAAGAATTCTTGGAAGAACTTAAGAACTTGTCCTCTTATGAGTTTGTGTTTTAATCTTCCCAGTCATCAAAAGCAACTTTCTATGGTCAGGTTCTGTTTTAGTATTTTTCTTCATTTTTCCAAACTATTTCTTGTCTTTTAACTTTATGTTAAAGTTGGGCTCTGCTCCTGTAGTAGAAGGCTCACTGTCCTAAACTTTGGGATTTTTATGCTGCTGTTTTTAGATCTAATTCTAGAAACCTGCAAATTTTCAGTTCTTCTAAGGTGGTATGATATGGGGAAACATGTGGTCAGTACTCTCCTGGCCTGTGCTCTGGTCTCTGAGTAGCCACAAGCACTCTTCTTCACCCTGGAATTGTGACCAGGTACCTACTCCCCTGGTGCAGGGAGCTTTGGTGTGCTATTGCTCCTTCTTGCCCTTGGTTTGTGACTTCTGACCTAGATTTCTGTATGGGCAATGAAACAGTCTTGCACATGGTGCCAGCAAAGCATCTTCTGTAATTTCCTTCTAACCAGTTGTCTAGCCCCCTTACCCTCTATAGGTCTTGAGATAGTTCTCATGGTTGCCATTTCTGGGGATAATATAGGCATTCTTGGTTCCCTTGGGAACAATCATTGTCTCAAGTTTTGGGTGTGCTAAATACTCTGCATGGTACAAAACCAGAGTTCTGTGATGGGAACAGGAGTGAAGAACCTGACAAAGAACAGGTACTATGAACATGTGATGGATGGTCCTGGGAAATAGGGGGAGCTAAATCCCTCAGTGAAAACCTGGTGCTGATATAGCCAATAACTTTTTTAGATGGTGATATCCTGATCACAAAAAAATTATTGTTAGGCCAAATGAAGGGATTGGTCTGCTTGCTGGGCCTTAGCTCTGGGAAACAGGTTATTTGCCAAATATTTTGCCGGGATTTTATAATTGCTTTTCATTATTTCATTTATTCACAAACAAGTGGGAGAATGAATGCAATTCTTTCCCTCATCCCCATACATACTCCTCAATCACTTTATTAGTTACAAACTCCTTTCTAATTAGGTCAAGAAGGGAACCATATGATTGATTGAGAGATTCAGTTATATCCCTTGAACCTAATTATAAAAATAGCAAGACAGTTCAGGAGTTGTGTGGTTCATACCAAGTTTAGCAGTAAAGGATTTCAGTTCAAGTCAAGAGTAGAATCCAGGACATAAAAGCTCTCTCTCTCTCTCTCTCTCTCTTTCTCTCTCTCTCTCTCTCTCTC
>NW_027185712.1:35912974-36034624 GCF_028583685.1 Petaurus breviceps papuanus
CACACACACACACACACACACACACACACACACACACACACACACATCTCTTTCCTCCCTCACTGCCAAACTTCCATGATCATGTTATCAGAGAGTCTGGATGACGGTGAATTAAGGAGGAACATAAAATCATGCTGAGGCTAGATGAATGTAGAAAAATAGGGACTATTATGCTGGCTTTCTTCTTCCATAGATGAGTTCTTTCTGGTGTCTTCACTGAGGGAATGATTCCAAACCAGCCATGTTTCATTCATCTATGGGCTACACTTCTGATGGTGGACATTACCACCATCTAATTGGGTCTACTGGATTATTAGTAATGGAAAGGACATTGATAGATGCCCAAGATTTACAGGCCTACAATTCTGCTACAGAAACTGAGTGGGTCCATGCCCAAGACTCTCCCTAGAACTTGAAGTAGCGGAAGACCCTCTGAGGACTCAACTTGCAAACAAATGTGTAAATTTTCCCAGAAAGAATGTTAAACTGTTATATAGAAAGGGTTTATGTATTTAGAGCATCATAGATTTAGAGGTAGGAGAAATTTAAAGATCATCCAGTTAAATTTCTTTATTTAAAGCAAGATATTTCATTTGTGATAGTATTAATGTATTTCTGGTGACACTAAATATATGTGTTTCATATATATATGTATGTGTATGAACACATGTTCATATATACACAATACACATATATATGTACACATTAATATATATGGGTACACACACATGTGCACACATATGTGTGAATCATTTCTACTTTGCAAAGGGGCAGAGGTGGAATACTGTAATGGCAAGCACAGAAGTAGTTCACAAATTGTTTCAGCTATTGAATTAACACCTTGTTTCAGTTCAAGTTTCTTTTGAGCCTTGTATCAAGTCTGTTAAGAAACAGAATGTGTATACCCCACAACTTGTGAACCGTAGAACTTGTGAACTCTTGGGGAGGAGTTAATAACCACATATAAGGAGAGGCCTGGGCTGGAGATAGCAGAACTGAGAAGAGGACTCTTGTGGTGGCAGAGTCAAGAAGGAGAAAACTTGTGGTATCTTGGCTGTCCGTTTGTCTGCTGTCTGTGTTGATGTTTGTTTATGATACTTTGTACAGAAGCCATGGGACCTTACTGAAAGTCTTGAAAGGATTTTCTGGTGTATATTTACAGAAGTCCTGGAGGAGAGTTTTGGAGGTTCTGGGACTTTACTGATGATTTGTGCTGACCTCTTGGACCTTGTTTGTGGGTCTGTGTTGATTTCTATGTTGATTTGTGTTGAATTCTTAGACCTTTTTGGTGGGTCTGAGTTGATTTCACAGGCAGATAGTGAATTAATGATGGTGCAGGCAATGTGAATGAATATTATTGTGGCTCTGTCAAGCTTTTTTTCCCCAGAAACAGGAACTTTGAAGGACTTGAGGTAGACTGGAAATTGTGAACTTCAATATGGAATGGGAACTGGACAAAGGACTGGACAAGGAGCTAGACAAGGAACTGAGAGCTGCCTGCCTTTGAACCCAGGTGATAGTTGGAGCTGGGACCATGGAAGAGGAAATATGGAAGCTGAGAGCCAGACTCCAGTCAAGCTGAGAGAAGACTTTACGGTTACTGTGTACTGACTGAGAAGATTATGATTTACTGTGACCTAGGAGTAGAGAGCTTTGACTTTTGTACTTTGTGATTGAATTAAGGATTTTGTGATTGACTAAGTTAATGTACTTTGTTGAAAACTATGTGACCATTTTGGTGAAAACTATGTGGCCACATTAGTGATAAGTTGTTGAGTTGTGTCATGGTGAATGCTGTATTTTGATTTTCTATGAATGTTTTGCTCTGATTTTTTATTGAATAAATAGAGAGCTCACCATACTATGTAATCAGAATCTTGCAAGCTGTTCACAGGAACAGTTCTCTGGAAAGATTCTCATGCTTGGCTTCACAAATATTTGTCCCCATTTATTTAAGAGATAAGATCAGAGATTTAGTGTTTGAAAGGATCTTTAAAATTCATCAAATAGAAATTCCTAATTTTATAGATAAGCAAACTGAATAACAAAGCATCTAGACCAAGGTCACATAAGATTTGCAGCAAGTCCTCTGACTCAAAGTTCAGTACTTTTTCCTCTACGTTATGCTGCCACTTGTTTTTCAGTACATAGTTTCCCACCTCTTACCACAAGGACAGTACATGAACCACTATGCCACTACAGTGCCAAGTGATGTAACATAAAGGCTCTTGGACTTAGAGTCAGAAGACTATGGTCTTAGATCCATTAGTTTGTCTTACTGAGATGTAACAGGCAAGTTACTTGAATTCTTTAAGTTTTGTAATTTGTGAAATGGGAATAATTTGACTTTGTGAGTTTTTAAAAGAATTACTGTAAAAGACAAAAACTCATTATTTAATAATATCTGCTGGGAAAACTAGAAAGTATTATGGCATAAAATAGGTAGAGACCAGTCTCTTGCACCATTTATCAAGGGAAGGTCAAATGGTTACTTGATATAAACATAGTGATACCACAAGCAAATTAGGAGAGCATGAAATAGTTTACCAATCAGATCAATTAATAAAGGAAGAATTTAGAACCAAACAAGATATGGAGAACATTACAAAATGTAAAATAGATAGTTTTGATTATGTAAATTTTAAAGTTTTACACAAACAAAACCAATGTAATCAAAATTAGAAGGAAAACAGAAAACTGGGGAGAAATTACAAGTATCTCTGATAAAGGTCTCATTTATCAAATACATAGAGAAATGAGTCTAACTTATAAAAATATAAGTGATTCTCCAACTGGTCAAAGGATATGTACGGGAAATTTTCAGACAAAAATCACTATCAAAGTTATCTACAGACATATGAAAAAATGTTCCAAATCACTACTGAGTAAAGAAATGTAAATTAAAACATCTCTGAGATACTACCTCATGCCTATCAGATTGGCTAATATGACAAAAAAAAGGAAAATGACAAATGTTGGAAAGGATGTGAGAAAATTGAAACACTAATGTTCTGTTAGTGGAGTTGTGAACTCATCCAACCAAGAGAGCAATTTGAAACTATTACGAAAGGGTTATAAAACTGTAAACCCTTTGATCCAGAAATATCACTGTTAGGTCTGTATCCCAAAGAGATAAAAAAAATGTGTGAATGGGGTGATGCCTATTTTTACAAAAAAAATATTTTTAGCAGTTCTTTTTGTATTGTCTAAGAATTGGACATTGAGGAGATACTCATCAGTTGGGAAATGGCTGACCATACTGGGTATATGATTGTGATGGAATATTATTGTGCTATAAAAAAATGACAAGCAGGATGGTTTCAGAAAACCTGGAAACATTTACATGAACTTATACAAAGTGGAGTGAGCACAACCAGGAGGATACCATACACAGTAACAGTAATGTTGTACAATGAAGAACTGTGAATGATTTAGCTATTCTCAGTTATACAGTGATCCAAGACAATCTCAAAGGACTTATGATAACACATTCTATCTGCCTCTAGAGAAAGAAATTATGTCTGAATACAGACTGAAGCATATTATTTTTCACTTTTTTCCCCTTTTGTTTGAATCTTCTTGAACAAAATGAATAATGTGGTAATGTTTGGCACGATTGCACATGTATGACCTATACTGGAATTCTAACCATATCAGAGATGGGGGACAGTAGGGAGGGAGGGAACACAAAACTTAAAAAAAATTTTAAAATTGTTTTAACATGTAATTGGAAAAAATTTAAAAAGAATTTTTGTAAATAAGCTAATGGATTTGATATTGTTTCAAAATTAAATTGGTCTATAAACTCAATGATATTCTATTATTAATATGTACTTGTAGAATTAAAAATTTAATTTTTAGAACTAGTATCAAATGAAATAGTATTCATAATGGGTTTAGTATAGAGCCTGATATGTAGTAAGTATCTAATAAATGCTTATTCCCTTCCCTAGCAGAAAGTTTTAATTCAAAGAATTGGAGTAAAAGTCTATTTTCCTAATTCAATTAAATGAATTTTAAAGAATGATTCAATATATTAATGTATGGGGAACTGATTTTTGATATTTATTTGTTTCTAAAAGGAGTGCATCCCAAATCAAGATTAAATAAAATATCACATTTTCTTTTCAACAACTTTGTTCAATATTGAAATATTTACCATCATCTAGTATTACTGCTGAGCTAATAGAAAATATATACATTGTAAATATACACAAGTTCATTCTATCATAAAATCTGTCCATATTTATGATTGAAATAAAATCTAAGAGTCATTTAAAATTCATAATGTGGAAACAGTTCTTCTACTAATGTATGAGAAGACATATACTAATAGGTGTTACCTCAGCTATATACCAATATCTAGAGAGAAGAATATCAGTCAAATCGTTTTCTTTCTTAATTATTAGTTAATGCAGCTATTAATGATATATTTTCCCAATATAGACTTCCATTAGTTTAACACACATCCTAATTATCTCATACCTTATTTTCCCTTTAATAACTGACATAAAAATTACAGGGCTAAATAGACCCTAGTGTCTTACTTTTAGTTATCTATGAGGGTGTTATACTTGCTAGCTCAGGAATCAAAACAAAGCTGCTCGTGCAGAAGAAAGGAATGAACTAGTAGCTGGGCATCTAAACATTAGGGCCACACATATTGCACCCTTCAATAAGAATTTATTAAGCACTTATTGTGTGAAAAGCACTGGCCTAGGCATTGGACATATGAAAACAAAAATGAAATTCAAAATCACATTTAGGAAATTCTGGTACCAATAACCTTCAGAAATTATTTTATAAAAGAATGATTCCACTAAAATATTCTAAAATTATATGAAAACTTGATTTCTGAAGGTTCTAAATGTTCATTCCTATTTATGTAGGGTATAAATTACTTTTCTGTGTGAATGTGGGGATATGCTGTATTCACATAATTTTACTCAAGAGAACTTTTTAAAACATTAATCAGATCATGTGATTATGGATTTGGAATCTGAAAGGACCTTGGGCATCTCATTCAACCCTATCATTTTACAGGTGAAAAGAGTGAAGCTGGCTGAGTTTAAATGATTTGCCCAAAGTTACCCTGCTGGTGAGTGGCAGAGTAAGGATTAGTACCCAGTTTGTTTGATTTCAAATCCAACACTAGAATGTTAAAATTTCAAATCATTATTTGAGTCAATTTATTATGTTTGACCAATTTGGTCAAGGAAAATTTTGCTACAGAGAATTATTGAATTTTTTAGGGTAAAATGTAACCATTTTTCCCCAGCTGATAATACTACATGGGTGAATAATAATACAGCAACATTACGGACTTCAATTTCTACTTAAGATTTTGCATCTTTTCTATCAGCTGAAATTTCTGTAGTTTGAAACTTGGGTTTATGATATTGTAAAATATCCCACCACCACCACCCACAATCTTTCTTGATTCAGAAACTTTGTAAGTTTCTTTCTTAAGAATATTGAATAAGGGCGGTAGGTGGCTCAGTGAATAGGCCCTGGAGTCAGGAAAACCTGAGTCTGGCCTCAGGCACTTAATATTTACTAGCCATGTGACCTTGTGCAAGTAACTTAACCCCAATTGCCCTGCCCTTCCCCGTCCAAAAAAAAAAGAATATTTAATAGTTAGATACAAATGTAACATTTTACTATAATTTTCCCAAAGAAATAACTGGGAGACAGCATATGCCTAGCAAATAAATGAAATCTGTGGGTATAGAAATAAGAGGTGTTTAATATAACATGGAAAGAGAAAATGGAAAATTTTTTTTCTTAGAATTCTGTGTTCTGATTTTTCTTTTTCACATTTGAAGGTTATATGTGTAACAATAAATATCATTGTTATGTCAGGAAATTTGGGATGCTTGTCCTTCCTCACTAAAGGATCCAAAATTCCAAGCTCAGGCATGAAGCATGTCCCTTTTTGAGGGATTTTTTTCTTCCAAAGGGAAGATCCAGGCTCCTTTTCTTGCTGTCTCTGTCTCTTTATATATCATGCTGAAGCCTCAGGGAAAAAAAATTTAAAGTTTAAGTATGGATTATGTCTAAGATCTTCCTGAAAAAGAATGAAATGGTTCCCAATACACAGTGTAGATCAGGTACAGAACAACAATTTATTTTCCCCAAACAACAACAACAAAAAAAGCCTCCTAAACAGACATTGACACTGACTTGAAGAATGATACAGTAACACATGATTTCTATTTTACTCCTTGGAAGTTGATACTTAAATTATTAAAACATGGAGTACTTAGTGTGACTGTTGAATAGGCATCAAACCTTCATCTTGTCTCTCTACTATTTTAACAATTTCTTCAAGGTTTATGCTTCCTGGCCAAGAGCCAAGCATCACCATTCCCTTGTGGTCATGTTCTCTGCGAAGGATTTTCTTACAAAAAACTCCTCCTATCAGTCAACTTTGGCTGAAGCACCCAATACTTTCCAACCCCATGAACTCATGAGGTTGCCTCTAATGATGGAAACATCCACCTTCCTGAACCACAAACATAAGAAGCAGCAAAGGGCCGTAGACCCAGGATGTGGCTCCCCTAGGCACATGTACCCACAGCCCTGAGCCAAAAACCTGAAGTTTTGCCCCCTGCATAACAAGTCCCAGAGAGTTCCACGCTACATAAGCCAGAGAGCTGAAGAAAAAAAATGAGAGCAAAAGTTGTTATTCCCTTTAAAGGTTATTGGATGAGCGGTCCTTCCTAGATCAGTGGCCAATCCCCTTGGCACAGGAAGACATTTTGCTGCTGTTCTAAGACAAAGGGGCCAATAAGCATATTTTTTCATCATATCCAAACACAAGTTCTTTTTATTGATCCAGCTGCGTCACTCTTGCTTCTTGAGGAGGTTCCTGCTACCAATGGTTTAGGCTTCATGTGTCGCTCTTCTTATTGGACAAATTCTGAAGTTAATGGATTTTTTTAGACTAATCTTAAAACGTTTTAGAAATGGATATCATTGTCTTGTGATGGTTTCATTTCTACTTATATGGAGGATGTTTTGGGGAATAGTTTTGGGGAAAGTACTCTCCCTTCTGGAATGTGCTTTCAGTGCCTAGAGTTTGTACACAAGTGAAGCTTCCATTGTTGAATTTTTGAATTGAGCTAAAACTCTTTTGGAAAATATTGTTGTGCACAAAAAGGGTGGAATGAATATACCCTTTGAGGAAGTTGAGTTTCCAGATGTACCCTACAAGAGCCAAAAAGGAGGATTGTCAATGAGCAAGCACTGTGCTAAGTTCTAGGGATAGGAAGAAACAATTAAGGTAAATACATACATTCAAACAAACATGCACAAATTGCAAATTAATTCAGCAAACTACTATCAGTAAATTCATCACCATGACTTTCTTCTGCACACATTTACATTTTCTAGTTACATTTTTTTTATGATTCTATATACCTTATACCTAAGGTTAATTTCAGGACCCATCTTTTCTTTCTCTCTTGTCTTTCCAATTTTGTCTTCCATGGGGTTAAATCAAATCTTATTCTGATATTTTGAATGGATGCAGGACTTCATGTTATGGGTAAATACTTTTACCAACTATGCAGATCACAGACTATTCATACCTTTTCTTTATGTGTGATTCTTACTCATGTCTTCCCATGAATCTTCCCTAAAGAGCCTCCTCAAAGCACAGCTGGTCTTTTAATAATTTCTGGAGAACAGGATAAAACTTGCACTGCACCTCTATCATTTCTCACTCTCATTATGTGTCTCAAGCACCTCCTTTTCTGTTCATCTATATCCTTAGTGATTTCTTGATCATGGATTTTCATTGGGAATTTCTTCTAATCTATTTATGTCCATGCTGCATCTTTCCATTGCTCTTTTTTTTCAAAATGAGACACATGAGAAAAATAGAATAATATATTCAATCAACTAGAAATTTTCAAGGACTGTGTTTGAATTCTTAATTAGGAAATTGCATTCCTTTTTCTTTTTTTACATATAGAAATATGTAAAAGCTACACTGATGAATAGTCATAAATGAGACATGCACTATGAGTCAGTTGGGGAGAATAGTGACATACAATTGGAAGCTGCCTAGTCCATCCTAGATTGAAACTATGACCTTTGCCTAAAGTGCCATCACAAAAGTTACAGGATTAATAGTGCAGATGATTTGCATGGCTTGTCACTTAGGAGTGTATAGTAATCACCTGGTACAACCCACTGGCCATAGTTTGACATAGCTCCAGTGGTATGGATTCAGAAGTAAGTTTTTACTCTACTGGTATCTATAAATGCTGAACTTTTTATTCAATTTGTTTTTTATGTGGAAAGTATTTCTATGTTTAGAAATTAAAGTAACATTTAAATGTTTTAGCATAGGCATATCTGCATTTGTCATAACTTGAAGCTTTAAAGCATCATCAGAAAATGGTTTGGGTAGGGATAGTATAATATTGGGATTATTCAAGAAAATTAGAAAATCAGAGTTCCTAAAAAAATGCTGAAAGCAATAAAGGAAGCATCAGATATTTAGCTGTCCCTATGTCCTTAACATTGTGCTAGGAATCAAGGGTATAAACAATAGAGACTGTAGGAATTATTTTTAATTTGAAATTAATTGTCAAACATTTCAGTTGACATGAACTACAAGTAATTGAAACATCAATTTTGTTTCAGAAGAATTCTAGGCTCTTTGCAAGTTGCCTGTCATGATGTGTGTATGTATAGACACATGCAAGACTCATACAATGTTTAAATGTTTTCAAAGCACTTTCCTTCCAATCACCCTGTGGGATCAATTGTAAAGGTATCATTACTTTTACAGATTAGAAAGCAGTAATTAGGGGCGGCTAGGTGGCACAGTGAATAAAGCTCCGGCCCCAGAGTCAGCAGGACCCGAGTTCAGTTCTGGCCTCAGACACTTAACACCTATACAAAAAAACTAGCTGTGTAACATTGAGCAAGTTACTTAACCCCAATTGCCCTCCAAAAAAAAGGCCACCCCCCCAAAAAAAAAGAAAGCAGTGGTTAGAAGGTAGATGACTTGTTCATGGCCAGGCAGCTAATAAATGCTAAAGCTGTTATTTAAATGCAGGTCTTCCAATTCCAAGTCTAGAGTTCTTGCTACAACTTCATAAAAATAAAGCAGTTAATTTGAATGTGAAAGACAGTTAACCTCCAACAATCACCATGCAGATTAATTATGTAATTTTGGTTTTAGTCAACAGAATTCCCACATCAGCTAGGGACTGATCTCCCTGATCTTCCTCTCCTTAGGATGAGGATAAGTGGTTGGTAAATTTGATCCAGGCAGATGACTTGGGAAACAGTAATGGATGGAGAGAAGGCAGAGCAATACAGAAGTCATTGAGCAGAGAGAGGTAGAAAAGTGGAAAATGATAGATTAATGACTTTATATTCACAATACCTTAATTTAACCCTTAATAACCAAGTTAAATAGGATTATAAATTAATGTTATCTTTAACAATATTTTAACATGACTCACAGATAAACAACAAAAGGTTACAGATTTTACCATGCTTGCTAAGGCACCTATCAGGGATGGGGAACCTGTGGCCTCAAGGTCACTTGTAGCCCTCTAGGTCCTCAAGTGCAGCCCTTTGATTGAATCCAAACTTATGGAATAAATCCCCTTAATAAAAGGATTTTTTATTTAAAACTTAAACTCAGTCAAAAGGCTGCATCTAAGGACCTAGAAAGCCACATGTTCCCTACCACTGAGCCTAGATCATCCCCTTTAAATGAATAGCAAGTACATGAAATTGTGGTGTCTTGGTTCTATAAAAGAATTGTAGTTAGTACTTGATAAAAAAAATTGATACCAGGTGGTTTATATTCATCCTTTCCTGAGAACTAAAAAAAGAGTAAAAGTGGGAAGAAAATGATGGTGATGATTTTTCTCTTTGGGCATTAATATGCTTTGTAAAATCTTGTGGTGGGCTATGAAGGCTTGACTTAATAGTTTTAAGTACTTAAAAATCCAATGTAAAAGAGTTATGTTTTTATGCCAAAAGGGCTATAAAATGTGCATATCCTTTGACCCAGCAATACCACTTCTAGGGCTGTGTCGCAAAGCGATTATGAAAATGAGAAAAGGACCCACATGTACAAAAATATTAATAGCAGCTCTTTTTGTGATGGCTAAGAACTGGAAATTGAGGGGATGCCCATTAATTGGGGAATGACTGAACAAGTTGTGGTATATGCATGTAATGGCATACTAATGTACTGTAAGAAATGATGAGCAGGTGGACTTGAGAAAAACCTGCAAAGACTTACATTAACTGATGCTAAGTGAAATGAGCAAAAACAAGAGAACATTGTAGATAGTAATGACCACATTGTGAATTGACTGACTTTGACAGATTTTGCTCTTCTCAGCAATGCAAGGACCTAAGACAACTCCAAAAGATTCATGATGGAAAAAGCTATGGAGTCAGACTATGAAGATCGCAGCATACTATTTGCTCTCTCTTTGTTATAGCTGTTGTTATTTTTTCTTTCTTGTGGTTTTTCCCATTCATTCTATTCTTCTTTACAACATGACTGATATGAATACTAAAAAAGTTATGTTTTGCATGACAGATGTGAGAGGATTTTTCTGTACTAGGGGTTTTCAAACTATGGAGAATGGGCCAAATTCTGCTTGCTGCCTGTTTTCGTACAGCCTATGATTTAAGAATATCTTTTATATTTTCCCTTCTGTGGACTGACCAAAAATAGATATCAGGTCATATTTGGCCCATGGGCCATAGATTACCATTTTTTTTGTCTACACTGAAAAGTCAGTCCTGAATTCAGACAACAGCAACTGCTGTTTTTATGCTAAAGTTAAAACTTGCCCTTCAAAAGGTAAAAGTGTACATACATACCATGCACAAATACCCAGTGTTTAGGGCTAGTTCTTCCAATTGTGGGGGGAAGTTTTTAGATAAAAATGTGAATATAACTTAAGTTAAAGAGATACTATCACCCAGAGCTCTATTGCATATCCTGATTCTCATCAAAAGTTAAAATAATTATAGCTGGTTTCCCTTTTCATAGAAATGTAATTGACATACTCTGATAGATACAAGTTAGTTTTTTTCTCTTTGCAAAAATGAAGCAGTCATTCATTTCAAAGTGATTTACACGGTATCTCTATGACATGATGGTTTGAAAGAGAGACATATGTTTGAGAATTATCTAATTTTCTTTCTTTTATCCATGACAGCAAAATTGAACTGATCAGATGAACCAAATTAATAGTTGCCTTTCACAAACTCAATAAAGAATCAATAATTGTGCATCTCTGCGTTTTGTCAACAAATTCATTTCCTGACATCATTTCTGATGACTCATATCCCCATGTACATCAAGGCTACTACTAGATCTTAATCTCTAAGTACTTACTGAGCTACTCAAAACCATCATAACAATACAACATGTGAGGGGTAACCTGTCTTCTGGGAAAAACAATGATTCCATTTTGTTCTCACAGAAATGATTTCAAAAAGGTAAAATCATCATTCTAGTAGCTGCTTTTTGAACAGTGGATAAAAGACCAGAGATATGAACAAAACCAGGGGATATGATGAATCAATAGAAAGATGCTTGAATCTTGCATCACAGGATATATAATTCCAAGATCTATGTTTGAATCATGATGCTGTTACTACCTGTGAGACCTTGGACAATTCATTAACCAACATTATTACCACTTATAAACAGTCTGTTGCCAAATCTTATCAATTCTACCATTACAACAGGGGACCATCTCTAGTCATCCTGATCTGTATTTTGCCACTGGACCTAGACAGCTCTGGAGAAGAAAATGAGGTTGGTGATTTTGTACTACCCTCCCTTACTTAAGTCCAATGCAAGTCATGACATCACCTTCCTGATGTCATTGTCTTCTTTGAGAACAAAGGACAAACAAGAACAACAATTACCTTTATAACATCTTTCATGTATGACCCCTTCTCTCTGTTCACAGCCACCACCCCATTGTATGTTCTCATCACCTCATAATGGGACTATTGTGTTAGCCATATGGATGTTCTCCTTGTCACAGATTTTTCCCACTCCATTCCATCCCTCACTCAGCTCTCAAATTGTTCTTCCCAAATTTCTGACCATGTGACTTCACTATTCAATAAACTCTGTAGCTCCCTAATAACTCCAGGATCAAATATAAAATCTTTTGCATTTTTAAGGCCTTTTACAACCTGGTCAACTTTTCCGATCTTTTTTAGATCATAATCTCTTCCTTTTACTTTATGATCCAATGACAATGGTTTTTTGACTGTTATTCTCAGGAGACATTGCACCTCCCAACTCTGTACATTTTCCCTAGCCACTCCCCATGCTGGGAATTCACTCTCTTCATCTCTGACCCCAGTCTTCCTTGTGTTTCTTCAAATTAAAGTTAGAATGCCACTTTCTTCAATAAGCCTTCATATTACTGATTTTTCTCTGAGATTATCTCCAACCCATAGTTATTTGAATTTTGTTTTCCCAATTAGATTGTAAGTTTCTTGTGAGCAAAGGTTCTTTTTACCTTTATTGATATCCCTTGAGTTTTCCTGGCATATAGGTACTTAATAAATGTATGTTGACTTGACTATTAAGTCTCTACTGTGTGCCAAACACTGTGTATCTTAGGGATAGAATCATAAAAATAAAACTGACTCCAATCTCAAGATTCTTTAGGTCTCAATTTCCTTACCAATAAGTGAGAGAGGTGGGGATAGACAATCCATATTTTTTCTTCCACCTCTAAACTTACTGTCTTAAAATTCAAGTAGATGAAGTCACTATTTAATAGGTTTTAATACAATTGAAAGTAGAGATAGACTACATAGTAGATGATTAGGTGTCTTGTGAGCAGAGAATAAAATCATGTGATGGATTTGAGATAGTAATTCAGATTCAGGTGGTTTTAGTCATTGCCTATACTAAATACTTAGTCTTTTTATTTTATTTTTTTAAATGTAGACGGTAGTACTTTCAGGACATAAGAAGTGAATCACAGGGAAGGTCATTTTATATTTCATCTATGCTAGTTTTTGACATGTGATTTTTTTCGTTGTTTTTCAGTCATGTCTGACTCTTCATGACCCTCTTTGGGCTTCTCTTGGCATAGATACTGAGGTTGTGTGACATTTTCATCTCTCATTTTACAGACGAGGAAGTGTGACAAAAAGGATTAAATGACTTGCCAGGGTCACACACCTAGTAAGTGCATGAGACGAGATTTGAACTCAGGAAGATGAGTCTTCCTAATTTCAGGACCAGAATTCTATCCACTGTGCTACTTAGCTACCCTATTTACATAATTACAGTAAGACATGACTTATTATGTATGTGATTACTCATATAATAAATAGAATAGCTATGAAGTGATTAGATAGCACAGAAGATAAAGTACTAGGCTTAATGTCAGGAAGATCTGAGTTCAAATCTGACTTTAGACACTTACTACCTGTGTGAACCCAGGCAAATAAGTTAACCTCTGCTTAACTTAGTTTCCTCAACTTTAAAATGGGAATAATAATAGCACCTACCTTGTAGGGATGTCATGAGGATCAAATGAAATAACATTTGTAAAAAGCACTTGTTACAGTGCCTGGCACTTTGAAAGCATTATATAAATTACTATTGACATCTTCCCTTCACCCTTCTTCCACTTAGGCATCATCTGGGCCTCAGTTTCCTCATTTGTAAAATGAAAGAGTTGGGCTAGATGATCTCTAAGTTCCTATCTTGCAGAATTGTGAGGACCAAATGAGGTAACAAATATAAAGAGCTTAGCACAGTGCCTGGTACATAGAAGGTGCTTAATAAATGCTTGTTCTCTTCCCTTCTTCCAATTATAAATCACAAGACACTTTGATATCTCTGCCTCCAGAGCTACTAATTAATTACAATCATTGTAGAGAGAGGGATGAGAAGCAGCAGGTTTTTAGATGTGTACGGATTTGAATATAAAGACCTGGATGTTATGATTATGATGATGATGAAGGATGGATTATTCCCCTTTAGGAGACACATTCAGGAGTAGTCGTGCATGAAGTAGTGCTTGGTTTTATGCATGCCTTTTTAAATTTCCCTACAAATGTTTAAGCAAGATCAAGGCAACCATTTGCATAGAGATGTACAGAAGACAGCAGAGGCAAAGAGTGCTTCTTAATATTTTTTTTTCTTCAGACACAAAAGCCCAGTACTTGTGCTACACATGGAAAAATCTAAGTTCTGCAGAATGTCTTCTAAATCACTGTGATGTAATAATTTGGCATGTTTTAGTTTTATTCCTACAACTTTGGTCTTCTTAGGGGTAGGGGAAAATTTGGGGTGGAATTTAATGGAGTTCTATTTTTACATATGGTAAAGGATGTGAAGATTCCTATTTTTAGAAGAATGAATGCTTCAGATCTGGTGACAAAATGCCTTTTCCTAAGGAATTTGCATTAAATTGGATTAGCATTATTAAGATGAGCAGAAGAAATATGTTCAATGACCAAGATATAAGAATGTTTTGTGAGCATGCATTCTTTTTTTTAACTTTCATAAAATGCTATTTTATTTATAACCTTACTTAGGAAAAGGAAAAAAAAAGAATGATTATGTTATGTTATTCATATAAACATCACAAACCAAAATTTAATCTTGATTTTCACACTTCAATTGTGCAAAAAAAGTAAAAACATCAAAATGCTGACTTGTTACAGATCATTGGGTATAAAACTAAATCCTAAGAATAGATTTCTTTTTATACATAGGATATTTCAAAAGGGAAACTCCTCAATTAGTAATGCTAAATCCATACCTCACAATGATATAAATAGAGGATAGTTACTGATTGTAGTGGTCTTGTTACAACTGTTAGAGGTGATCTCCTCATTTGATGCACACATATAAGATGGCACATGCAAAAAAAAGTTGAATAGATAATTTACAAAAATATGAAATGGGACAGGCACATCTGGTGCTTTAGGTACTCCCCTGGAAATACTACAATTGATAATGGGAAACAGGGCAGTAATGACACTTTGGTAAGGAGCAGAGATAAGCAGTGAAAACAGGGGAGGAATACAGAAGTGGAAGGTGGCAAGGGGAAAAGGAATGAGATGGTGAAGGAAGGCAGGCTGTGAAGGAGAATGCATGGGGAGGGGTAGAGGCAGAGAATATTACTAACATAACAAGGGATTATAGTTGGGAACACTCAGATGCTAGGACCCTCTGGAGATGGAAGTGTGTTGGAGGCAGGAGTTTGAGATCTCATTTTCAAAAAGATTTTTAGGGAAATAGACCAAGTCCTTCCTATCTGTGCCATCTTGGGGTTAGTTCACTAACATATCCAAATTATCTCAAAGCTATTAGTACTTTTTTGATGTTCTGCTAGTCTGTAGACGTGAAGATCTGGGTTTAGTCTGGTATTTGTACATCATCATACCAGAACCTTGACAGGCAGCACCTAGATGGTTTCCTCCATTTGACTCATATTACCAGGACGTCAATTTTGAAATTGAAAGCAGATAATGAGAAGAACACTTAAATAAAGAAATGAAGCATGATTGAAAAAAATAATCCAGTGTTCAAGTGAAAGGAAACAATCTTTTTAGAGTCCTCTCAAACTCTTCAGGCATATTGCCTTCCATTGAATTCAGACCTTCAACAAAGTAGTCAAGAGCAGAAAGAGATTTTCATAATATAGTATTTTTGTGGGATTTTTTTGGTAGTCTCTTCTGGCAGTGCTGTATTATGGAATTACAAAACATTTAAATTATTACCTTTCTACAATGCATCTAAATGTAGGAAACCTATATAAATAATTTAAAATATACTACTTATAGTCTGTTCGCATAGAAAATGATTATGCAATTAATAATTATAGGAAGAAATGCAGTATCATATATAGAAATCCTACATTTATGCTTATGTCTACAGCTTCATCTATGCTTACTTTATGCTGTTGATTTAAAAGTTGTTAGTAGTGAGTTTAGTCTGCTGTTTCCAAGATCACATGGATAGAGAAATGATTTTAAAATGATAGTATAATGACATGGGGTGGGTATTGAGGAGAAAAACATAGGAATTAAATTACTATTTGGAAGCTGATAGCCTAAATAGAAATCAAGTCATTATCCTTAAAAGGATAGTCATTTCTAAGAAAAACCCTGAAAGAAGTTTTTATAATTATTGGAGACAAAAAAACATTGCAAAGAGACTCATGAAGCTACTCTCTAAAAATAGCAATCTTAATAATTAACACTATAAATAGTATTATTTTTGAGGACAATGCAAACACCTTACATTTTAGATAAAATGACATCTTTGTAAAAAAATTTTAATTACATTTTATGTTTATTTTTAGTTTACATCATTCATTTCCACAAGATTTTGAGTTACAAATTTTCTCCCCATCTTTCCCCTACCCACCATCCCAAAACAATGGCCCCACTGTATACCCCCTCCCCCAATATGTTCTCTCCTATATCCTCTCCCATCGCCCCTCTGACTTTCCAGCATGGCAAGATGGATCTCTATACCCCAGTGACTGTATATTTTATTTCCCAGTTGAATATAAATAATAATAGTAATATATTTAAACATTTTATTTTAAAACTTTGAATTCCAGATTCTTTCCCTTCCTCCCTCATCACCCACCCTTACTGGGAAGATAAGCAATTCAATATAGGTTGTACATGTGTAGCTACACAAAACATTTGCATAGTGGATACATTGTGCAAGACTGACTATATTTCCCTCCATCTTATCCTGTCCTCCAGTTGTTCTGTTTTCTACTTTGACCCTCTCCCTCTTCAAAAGTATGTGCTTCTAACTGCCCTCCCTCCAACCTGCCCTCCCCTCCATCATCCCCTCTCTCATCCCCTTCCTTCCTACTCTCCTGTACGGTGAGATACCCTATTTGGTGTGTATGTCATTCCCTCCCTAAGCCAAATTCAATGAGAGTAAGGTTGACCCTTTTGCCTTCCTGTTCTTCCCCTCCATTGTAACAGTTTTCCCTTGCCCCTTCTATATCAGATAATTTACCCCATTCTGTCTCTCCCCATCTCTTTTCATTATATTCCTCTCACCTCTAAATTTCACCTTTTAAGTATCATCTCTTCCTATTCAATTTGTCCCGTGCCCTCTGTCTATGTATACCTGTATACATATATACACACATTCACATATGTATTCATATGCATATATACCCTCCTATATAGACATATATGTATGTATACATATATATATATATACACATATGTATATATATATACACACATATATTCCCTTCAACTATTCTCATACTGAGAAAAGCTTCATAAGTTACAATTATTATTTTTCCATGGTGGAATATAAATAGTTCAACTCTGATAAGTTTCTCATGATTTCTTTTTCCTGTTTATCTTCTGATGCTTCTCTTGTTTCTTGTATCTGAATGTCAAATTTTCTATTCAACTCTGGTTTTTTCATCAAGAATACTTGAAAGTCCTCTATTTCATTGAATGACCATATTGACCACAGAAACATGAGACTCGGTTTGGCTGGGTAGGTGATTCTTGGTTTTAATCCCAGATCCTTTGACCTCCAGAATATCATATTCCAAGCCCTTCGATCCCACAGCATAGAAGCTGCCAGAACCTGGGTTATCCTGATTGTGTTTCCACAATATAAAAATTGTTTGTTATTGGCTGTTTGTAATATTTTCTCCTTGATCTGGAAACTCTGGAACCTGACTATAATATTCCTAAGTGGTTTCTTTTTGGGATCTTTTTTAAGAGGTGGATTCTTTCAACCTCTATTTTGCCCTCTGGTTCTAAAAGATGAGGGCAATTTTCCTGGAGAAGTTCATGAAGGATGATTTCTAGTTTGTGTTTTTGATCATGGCTTTCAGGTAGTCCAATAATTTTTAAATTATCTCTCCTGGATATATTTTTCCAGGTTAGTGGTTTTTCCAATGAGATATTTCACATTGCCTTCTATTTTTTCATTTGTTTGGATCTGTGTAATAGTATCTCAATTTCTCATAAAACCACCAGCTTCCATTTGCTCCAATCTAATTCTGAAGGAATGATTCTCTTCAGTGAACTTTTGAGATTCTTTTTCCATCTGGCAAATTTGTCTTTTTAAAGCATTCTTTCCATTGCCTTTTTGAGCCTTTTTTGCCATTTGAGATAATCTATTTTTAAGGTGATATTTTGTTCAGTCAGGTTGTTGACTCTCTTTTGATGATTTTATTGCATCATTCTCATTTCTCTTCCCAAATTTTCCTCTACTTCTCTTATTTGGTTTTCAAAATCCTTCTTAAGGTCCTCTAAGGCCTGTAACCAGTTCATATTTTTCTTGGAAGTTTTTGGTATAAGTGTTCTTACTTTGTTGTCTTCCTCCTGTTCCATGCTTTGATCCTTTTTGTCCCCAAAACAGGAATCTAAAATTAGATTGCTGTGCTTGCTTTGCTTCCTTTGCTTGCACATGTTGCCACTCAATTACTTGACTTCTGAGCTTTTTGCCATAGTAGAACTCTGCTTCCAGAGAGGAGTGTTTTGTCTCAAATCACTGGGGTTTTTGCAGCTGCCAGAGCTAGTAATTGGGTGCCCTCTCTGAAGCCTCCACTGGCTCTGGCACCTGGTCACATAGCCCAGGACCTCCACCCTAGACAGTGATTCAGATCCAAGCAGGTTAAAGCAAGAGTGACTACCCCTCAGACTGGTCACTTGGTCCCCCTACAATCTGCAGGCCAGGAGCTCTGAAGCAGCCACATGTCAGTGGCTGCCACACCTCAGTCACTTCTCCCTCAGGGGGAAGAGGCTGGACCACACTCCCGGACCCCCTGTCCCCAAAGTCCACTGACCTCTCACTTTGTCTTTGGCATTTATGGGTTGATAAATCTGGAAACTGCTACAGTTGCTGGTGATCCACTCCCCTGAAGTCCCTCCAGCCACAGCTGGCCATGGTACTAAAACCATGGGCTCACATGGGGCTGGGCTCTGCTCCCAGCACCCTGCAATGAACCCTTCCTTCCAGCCTGCTGGGCTGCCTTCAGTAGGATATGTGTTCCTCTCTGTTACTGTGTGGGTTCTGTAGCCCTAAAGTTTGTTTAGAGTAATTTTTTATAGGTATTTGAGGTGTTTATGGGGGGAGCACATGGAGTTTTCCTGCTTCTATGTTGCCATCTTGATTCCACCTAAAATAACATCTTAATATTCAACTCAGCCTAACAACATTCCATTCAGCTCAACTGTACTTTTAAACCTGTGCTCCTATAATACACTTTTCTATAACTATATGGGTTGTTGCTCTCTGTAATTAAAATATACCCCAGTTACATGATATATACTCATTTGAGGAAAGGCATTCTTTTACTCACTTCTGAATGAAGAATAACTAGAAATATACCCATATATGTGTATATGCATGAGTGTATGTACACACATATATGTATGATGCCTTTTTCAACTAATTTAAAGGAAGTGAACATGTTGGCCAACTATAATAACAATTTATTTTTATAAAAGCAATTGGGGTTAAGTAACTTGCCCAAGGTTACACGACCAGTTTTGTGTGTGTGTGTGTGTGTGTGTGTGTGTGTGTGTGTGTGTGTGTGGGTGTTAAGTATCTGAGGCCAGAACCAATCCCGGGTTGTTCCAACTCTGGGGCTGGTGCTCTTACTCACTACGCCACCTAGCCACCCCTATTATAAAAATTTTGAAGGAACAAAAGAGATTTAAAAATAAAGAATGCGATTTCCTTCTTATTTTCTAAAAATGGACAATGTAAATCATAGACTTTTAAAATTAAAAGGCCCCAAAGATCTTCTAATTCAACTTTCACATTTTATAAATCGGGGAACTAGAGGGTAGTTAAGCATAATTTGCTCAATGTTATTCAGATAGTGAAATATTTTAGGAATGATGATATAATGGCAGGAAGCATCTTGTGAGTAGGCAGTTTCATTTTTTGTAATGTATTCCCAGTGCCTAGAACAATGCCTGGTACATTGATAAAGAAAGGAAAGGATTTTTAAAAATAGCATTAGCCAAACACTCTTTTTTGCCAATTCTTTTATATTTAGTGATTTTCTAATTCCTTCCACAAACTATTTACTCCTTATCATTTCTTCTGTCTTCAATCCCTCATCCATATCCCAGCTCTCTACAATTATGGCACATTATAAGAACTTCTACTTTGTTGAGAAGGCGGGATCTATATAATATAGCTTTTCCCCTTTTCCTCTCCATTTCTGGGAAACCTATATATTATTATCATCCTGTTTTGATTCTTTACTTTCTATTACTTTTAGGATCCAATGTACATTCATGTTTGATTGTAAAGTGATCCGACTTCAATCTAACTCTTTCTGTCTTATTATATATCACTAGTCAAATTCTTCCTCATATATGTCATTCCAGTTTCCATCTTTGTACTTTTACATGAACCATCTCCCTTGCCTGGAATGCACTCTCTCCTCATATGCATCTCTTAAAATCCTTAGTTTCCTTGAAAGTTCAATTTAAACATGACCTTCAACATGAGGCTTTTTCTAACATCCCCAACTGTTAGTGCCTTCCCTCCTTCCTCCATTAAGCAGTATGCATTTTGTATATACCCATATTTGTATATGTTTCTCATTCTTAGACTGCAAGCTTCTTGAGGGTTAATTCTTTAATTCTAGTCTCTGAATACTCAATGGCTAGAATAGTGCCTATAGTATTTGATAAATGTATATTGCATAAATAATATTTCCATTCCTCAAGGCTAATATCTATAGCAATGTTCTGTATTCTATTCCTTTTCTTTTTTTTCTAAGTTTTTATTCTATCAATAATTCCATCACCTTTGTGTATTTTCAAACTGCCCTTTCTTGGTATTTCTTTTGTTGCTGTTGTTGGCTTGCATAAAATAATACTTATGTTTCACTAATAATAAATTAAACTTTTCCTTGACTCTGTTATCATGCCCCACCCACCCCCATTCAGCTACCATTCCATCTACCTCTCCTCTTCATAATTCAACTTCTTTAATCTTTTTGAAAAATTAACTCCTTTGGGATGTCTTCTATTTCTTTTTTATATCACTTTTATTTCCACATATCTACTATACTTTATGCAACACCCACACAGTGATCCTTCTGTATAGTAATGAAATGAAATGAAGCAAATCCAAATGACATAGCAAGTGTGATTCATAGTGTATGCTATATTCTGCATTTCCTACCTTTCTTAGGAAAGGAGTGAAGTATATTTTCTCATGTCTTCTTCAGGGTCAAGATTGGTCATAGCATTTATATACCATTCAGTTCTTTTGATCATACCTTTTATTTATTTTATTATAATTATATTAAGCATTTTTTGGTTCGCTTAAAATATATATTAGTTCACACACTTTTTTCTGTATTTATCTATATTCTTTTTATGTATTATTTAATACTATACAATAACATTTCATCGCATTTATAGGGTTGCTATTTGGTAGGTCTTAAAAACCATAATTTGGACTTTCCCCAGTCAATGAGACCAATTTCATGTCAAATTTTTTTTGGCTTCCACTAAAAGAGTTACTAGAATTATTTTATAATACATGAGACCTTTCCTTTTTTCCCTTTCTTTATAAATTTCTTATGGTCTATGTCCAAAAGTGGGTTGTCAGGCTCAAAGAGGATGAAGAATTTATTGATTTCTCACATAATTCTAAAACATAGAATAGTTTGATCATTTCAAACCTCTACTAATACTGTTTAAATGCACCTGTCTTCCCACTGGCCTTCTCGCATTGACTCTTTTTATCTTTTGTCATCTTTCCTATTTGAATTCTTTTGATTTGCATCCATATTGTTATTAGTGATTTGGAAGAGCCTTTCATACTGATGTTGAAAATTCAAAATTCTTTGATAACTTGCTAATATAGTTTAATGTTTGTGTTTTGAGGAATGATTCTTGATCATATATTTATGTTAGTTCCATGTATCTTTGACATCAGAAATTTATTGGGAATATTTGTTGCAGATTTTCCCCAAATTGAGATTTTCTTTCCTCATCTGAGATACCATTCATTAAAAAAATGAACTTTTTAATCTTATGTAATTAAAATTATTTTTCTTTCTATGTATTCCATGAATTTGTGTATGGGTAATAGACACTTTGACAACAATAATAATAAATGCTATTAAGAACAACAATAACAAATAACTTGCTTCTTATAGCATTTTAAGGTCTGCAAAGCACTTTATAAATATCCCATTTTACTTTGTGAAGTAGGCACTAATATTTTCCTCGTTTATAGATGAGGAAAGTGAGGCAGACAGTTATTAAATTACTTGCTGAAAGGTCACACAGCTAGCTAGTCAGAGGCTTGATTTGAATTTAGGTCTTCACTCCAGGTCTACTGCTGGATTCATTGTGCTACCTTAAGAACCATCCAATCATAGTTGTGGAAGATATAGCCTTCCATTCTTTTCTCATACATACATACATGTATGCACGCATGCATACGTACACACATGCACACATACATGTTTGTATACATGCACATGCATCTATATGTGTATATATGTTTATACTTATATGTATATATAATATGACCAATATGTAGATTGTATTCATTTCAAACTTAAACAAACTTCTTAAAAAGAGGCATTCTCTACTTCCTTCCTTCATTTTCTTATTACCCATTTTTCAATCCCTTCCTATCTGCTTTCTGTTCCTATCACTCTAGTAAAACTGTTCTCTCAAAGGTTACCAGTGACTGAATTGACAAATCCAATTGACTTTCTGTATTCCTCATTTTTCTTGATTTCCATGAAGAAATAAATCCTTTTGACTTGTCCTTTCTGTTTCCTTTTTTCCCAGGATACTGCAATTTTCTGATTGTTGTTCTACTTTTCAGGCCTCTTCCAATATATCTCAATTGTTGGTTATTCTTCTTTCCCAGAATTTAAGGTAGGTATTTAATACCTCAGGTTCTGTACTCAGAATTTCTTTCTTCTTTCTACATTCTTTTTCTTGGCAATCCTCTTCATCTGTACCCATGAACAGGTACATCTATGTACAGGACTCAAAATAGCTATGTAGTGTAATGGATAGAGCACTGAACTTAGTCAGAAATATCTAAACTTGAATCCTACTGTGAACAATAACTACCTGTAGGAATCTGGGCAAGTCATTTGACCTTCCTCAGTCTCAGTTTCCTCATTCATAAAATGGGGATAATAACAGAAACTCACTCACAGGATTGTGAGAAAAATCAAAGTTAACATATATATGTAAAGTGTGTTGAAAACCTAAAGAGCTGTATAAATGCTATTATAAAATTATCTTCAACTTCTCTTGAGTCCTTACCCCCTCCATAGTTGCTTTTGACTTCTCTTGATTGTATCATTCATATTTGACTTTCATGATCTCCCCAATCCCTTTTTGAATAGTTCAAACAAAGGCTACTCCCTTTTTTCCATTTTTACCTAAATATAATATTATGTTCTTAATTTATAATAAAAGATTGAATGCAGCCCTAAACTATCATTCAGATATTTCCAGCAATGACATTTGGTGACCCTTTCCAGGTGAAGGTAATTTAGTAGGTCTTATTACCTTCCTCCTGTACTTCTTTCAGATCTGATAGTTTGCCTTAAAGTCAGTGTGATTCCACAGTTTTAAAATCAAAAGATAATGGGAGGACAAAAAAGATTGCTTTAAATTTAAATGATGGTAACTAACATTTTCTATCTAAGTCAATAATGAGAACCTTTAACAAATAACAATAATGAAACCTTTAAAACTCCTTACTCATTTTCAATGGGATATTTTTTGGCTACAAAATAATATTCTTCAAATATTCTGAAAAGTATTACTATCAAATTACTAAGATTAAAAGAAATGAGATTTTAATTCACTATTATGAATTTGTCATTCCACGGTAAGGCCTTCCTTAAGCTGAGAATTATTTTTTAGCCTTTACTGAGACTTCTCATTAAAAAAAAGACATACTATAATCACTCTAGTTTACAATCTCATTCAATCATTACAGCAATAGATTTTGATAGTTTCTATTCTCTCTTTATCTCTCAGAAGGAAAGCTTGTAATACACCCAAAGGGTATGGAAATAATTTTTTGTATTCCTTCAATATGTTCTAGTGCAGTAGACTGTGCAGGTTCAAGGTGGGGGATAGTCATACAGATGACAGAGATAAAGTATGTATAACTGTGCTCCCTTCCTGTGAAGGAAAACAGAGGTATTGAGCACATGACAGATCATTTCTACAGTCTATGGCTTTGCCAAAATCCTTTCTACATGAAGAACCCTGGTCATGAATGTTGGAGAGTTTGCCAGTCATAGGATGGAGGGGTACTAGTTGACTTCTACAGAATTCAAAAATTTTACGTATTTGAGTTACCACCCTCACAATTTTTGTTATGATAGGGTAACATCAGTCTGTTCTCTCTAAAAAGGAGATGAACCAGCAGGGAAATCAGGTCAGGCATTGAGGTGACAAAATACCTCATGGCTGAGCCCCCAGGGGTTTGGGTGAACTCATGCTTAATTCTACTTCCTTTTCCTGATACCAAGATGTCAGGAAATAACACACAGCTAGAAGATTCTCTTGACATGGAGAGTGCATTTGATTCTTAGATCAAACTTGGTGACCAAGACCTTATTTTAGATAAGGTCCAAGCATCAAGACTCTTGAATATATTGGAGGGATGAAACTACTGATGTCATCATCACTGCTGTTTTCCTCAGACGTGACAATGAAGCAGAATGGAGAAGGTGATTGAGTCCACATGTAGCACTAGGTTGGGAGAAAAGACAAGGAGGTCCGTACACTAAGCCCCTATGTGGGGGAAGGGGTGTCTCAAGGTTAACATTCACTCTTTCAGTTTCAGTAATAGAAAAAGGTAAAAAAAAACTGTTGGGAGGATGGACTAATGTGTCATCAGAAGCACCATTCACAAGGGTAATATTAAGTAAGGAAAGTCTGAAATGTTGTTTTCTCAGATGATTCAATGACATAGGGCAGGTTAGGTGGTGCCTCCCCAATTTCTGTAGGTTGTGGGATATGTAAGTATCCTAACAGTCTGAGAAAGAGGGAAAAATGTACAGGCCTTGGTAAAAATAGATTTGAATTAAGAGATTTTTTTAAAGGTTTAGTGGGCTATAGAGAGAATAAAGCGATGAGCTTTCAAATGAAAAATAATAAAAATTAACCGTTGAGCTCAATAATTTGTGGCAGAAAACCTGCATGACAATGTGGCAGCTCATGTCCTCCAGACCTGTAAGTGAAAATCACACCCATTTGAAAATAAATTTAAATCTTTTTTTAAAATGATAATACATTGAATCTTTCCTTACTGAGGACTGTTCTATTCCCTGATGTAACAACTAAAGTCATAATAATGAAAGCCGATATTTTTATTATTTATAGATGTATGGGATCATAGGTTTTACAACTGAAAAGGGCCTTGGAAACCATTAAGCCTAACTTGCTACTTTTACAGATGAAGAAAATGAGGCAGAGTGAATTTAAATAAATAGCCCATGGTCACATACCTCGTGTCTAAGGTGAGATTTAAACCTAGATCTCTCTACCTCTAAGTCCAAGGAGTGCCCTTTCTACTTTATCACAGTGCCTAGTTACAAAGCACTTTCACAGAGATTATCTCTTTTGATTCTCATGAGTGCCATTTTCACAGGAAAAAGCAGCTCACAGAGGTTAAGTGAGCCCCTTGGATTTTCTACATTTTCTGTAGGGTGAAATAAAAGGGTGCCCTATACCTGATATAGATGAATTGCTACCTTTTCCAGGCAAAAGCAAGATGTTTTTGCCCACATATATTAGCTAGCTATAAATTCCTTTCTGAGATTTCCTTGAATAAACTCAGGGGGAAAAATAAACACACATACACATACTCCCACACATTTCTGTGTGTATATGTATGCATATATACATATATGTATTAGCACATATTTATGCATACATACACACTGATATATAACATCATGTTACATTTAACATATACAGTTATCCCTTCCACATCATAAGGGTTAGGGACATGGTGCCCCTGCAATCAGGAAAATCTGCTTAAATTTTTTTATCCCTCCTTTAGTACCTGAGAAGTCTGAATTTTTTCTTTTCCTTTTACAGAGTGTTTACAGTATCTTATCATAAAATTTGGGTTAAGTATTTGGTCATAGGGGGCGGCCAAGTAGCACAGCGAGTAAGAGCACCGGCTCCAGTGTTGAGAAGACCTGGAGATCGAATCCCAGGCTCAGACACTTAGCACCCACCCAGAAACACCTGTCTGTGTAACCTTGAACAAGTTACTTAACCCCAATTGCTTAGGGGCGGCCAGGTGGCTCAGCGAGTAAGAGCACCGGCTCCAGTGTCGGGATGACCTGGATCAAATCCGGGCTCAGATACTCAGCACCACACCCAGAAATAACTGGCCGTGTAACCTTGAGCAAGTTACTTAACCCCGATTGCTTTAAAAAAAAAAGTATTTGGTCATAGGCTCTATGTTGTCTGCTGACCTTCATATGTCATCTGTGGCTTCCACAAAACCTCTCCCAAATCTCCATATCCCCATTTATTGTAATTACTTATGCCAACCTGTGATATATAGAAATCATTATGGGGAAGGTCATGATGTAGAAGGGATAACTATTACATACTTCATATCTATATAACATTAATTGGGATTGGAGCATGGGATATTATAGATAGATCAATAGATAGATACAGATATTGATATCTATAGATATAAATAAATCCATAGATACAGGTATAAATATAGATATGAATTTCTATATATCTATCTATCTATCTATCTATCTATCTATCTATCTATCTATCTGTCTGTCTGTCTGTCTGTCATATCCCATATTCGAACCCCAATTAAGGTAACATGCAAGATGCTCTTCATCCTGATACCTTAATCAGATGATATTTTTTTGATTGAGTTATAGAATCAATCAAAGGTATAAAATAGTTGAGAAAATCCCTGGATATCTCCATTGTATTTATCAAGCAATTAAAGGCATAAAGGATGTTCAAACAACTGTAGTTAATCTAATAAGAGGAGTGAAGTGCTTTGAGCCATTGGATTAAATCAGATGGCAAAAAATGTATTGGGATTGTTTGAAATAATTAGACTTACCTCTGGGACTATGTATATCAGAGAAAAAGATTCCAGTAGGATCATTCTAGCAATAGATTTCAGTATTAAACTTTAGGAGTAATATGAAAAGTCAGACTTTTGTGTCTGTAATTAGATGGTAGGGCAGTCGGGGAGGGGTAAATCAAAAGGGATGTCAATCTACCACTCCCATTCCATTCTGGTGACCCATTGACCATTCCACTTTAGAGATTAAAGTATTAAAAAATAATGCTCCCGGCTCAGTTGGGAGCTGAGAAAGGAAAAATCAGACATACTAAGGAAAGGCAACTTCAGGCAGCATGATCTCTTTGCGATAGACAGATTGGTAGTTTTAAGACTCTGTAAGAGCCCTGGCTTTCAGAGTGCAGCACAGAACTATCCACCCTAAAAAGTAATTCCAGTAGACTGCACAAATGGAGAAAAGCACTTCCATTTGACTGGAGACTGTGAGCTAGCCATTAGTTAAATATGCTCTCTAGGCTTAAACCTACATTCTTCTAGAGTTTGTATACACATTTGAGATCATGTGTTACAGACCTTTGGGGGAACATTAACTTCTTACAAAAGTACCTTAATAAATATTTGTTTCTAAAAGCAAATCAAGTCTGGCTGCCTTGTAACTAATGGGGAACATGCTAGTGGGGACTCAAGAAAGCAATATTAAGGAAGCCTTTTATCACCTCGTGATTACCCCCTAGATCTCTGAGGGAATAATAGTAGCCAAACTATTCTCCACCTGATTAATCATCCTAATGGAGAATTCTCATCATCATATACCTTAAATAGCTTTAACACTTCCTTGATGCTTACCCAAACGAATGCTGTATCCTGGTATTCCAAATCTTTCTCACATGGACTACCCATGGACTTTTATTTCATGTTATTACTTTTCATGTAATTTATTCTCCAGTCAAATTGAATTTCTGGTTCTTCCAATTATGAGAATCATCATATCCTTTCCTGTCTCAAAGTCTTTGAATACACTATTTCCTATACCCTGAATATACCCACCACATCAAACCATCTCTTCCACTTGTTATTCTATTCATTCTTCAAAGCTCAGGCTAAATTCCAACTTTTTCTATGAAGCTTCTTGTGATTCCAATACTCAGAAGAGAATTCTCCCTCTAGAAGAGTGTTCTCATTCAGGCACTTTGTAGTTCTCTATGAACTTAAGATCTATTTTGTATTATGGTAGCTTATCTTTTTTATATTGTAAAAAAAAGTGGACTCATATTCTGAAGATTTTGGTTTGAGTCTTAACTTTATGACTTTAAATCTTTTGATGTTTGTGGTAAGTCACCTGATCTCTTTAAAGCTCAGTTTGGGCAGCTAGGTTGGGCAGTGGATAGGGTACCAGGCCTGGAGTTAGGGAAACTTACCTTCCTGAGTTTGAATCCAGCCTCAGATACCTACTAGCTGTGTGACCCTGGGCAAGTCACTTCACCCTGTTTGCCTGAATTTCCTCATTTATAAAATGAACTAAAGAAGGAAATGGCAAACCATGTTAGTACTTTTGCTGAGAAAACCCCAAATGGGGTGACAAAGAATCAAACACAACTGAAATAACTGAACAACAAAGCTCAGTTTCCTCACCTGTAAAATTAGGCTAATAATTATAACTATTTGCATTACATACCTCAAAAACTTGGTCATAAAATCAAACTGATATGTAAGCATGAGCTCTTATTATTCTTAGTTGTTAGCTTCTTGAAGACAAAAAATGTTCCATTTATTTTTGTCTTCAAGATTGTTTCTGTAAAATATTATCTGAAAATTCAATACAAAGACTTCAAGTAGTAGAGTATGAGACAGAGAACTAAGAATTCTGCACTGTCCCCTTCCCCCAGATGACCCCAGAGTAGAAAGTCAGGGCATATCCTTTCAGGTGCCCCAAAGCTTCAATTTTTCCAAAACCAAATGGTCAAGGGAATTACTGAGGTATGGAGAAAGAAGTCTGGTGTAGTAGGAAAGACATTCAACATTTTTGGTGCTAATACAAGCTCTGCTATGACCTGGAACTTTCTGCTTCTCAATTTATTCCTCTATTACAAAAAGACAATGCTGTCTACCTGGCTTACTCCTGTTCTTTTTTTTCTTTCTTTCTTTTTTGTTTTTTTGGAGGGCAGTTTGGGTTAAGTGGCTTTCCCAAGGTCACACAACTAGTTTTTGTGTAAGAGTCTGAGGCCAGATCCAAAGCCAGGTCCTCCTGACTCCAGGGTTGGTGCTCTATTCACTGTGCCACCTAGCTGCCCCTTATGAGTATTTTCTTGTCACTTTTCTAAATGAGCTCAATCATCCCTCTTGGCTTTAACTTATTAGATCATGTATGATTGTTAAGATTTGAGCTCAAACTAAATTGGATCATTTGAGTTCATAATAAAGAGTAATGAAGATACAAAAACATGAATATCATTTTAGAAACATGAGATACTATAAATAAAATACTTATGTAGAAATCAGATAATGTACATAAAATACTTGTATAGATAATGAGATAAAACGCTTCAAAGAGCATCCTGCAAATATAAAGTAGTGTTACAGTGGTGATGGCAGCAATTATTACTCAGCCCCATGTTCTCAATGATTGAGGAAATGCAGATGGACACAATGGATTTTCATTAAAACTCACCTCTAATTTGATGTAGTTACAGTAGCTCATACATCTGATTCCTTACTTAGGAAATAATCTTACTTATGTATTGAAAGACAAATACATAATTAGGGCACCTGCCAACATTTATCAAAACTTGGCAAAAGTCAATGGAGAGGAGCTACTTTGTCTTCTTAAATATAATATTTTGAATACATACTGTTTCCCATATATTATTCAGTACTCTATTGCCTGTCTGCAAACAAAAGCCCTAAACAATATGATAAATAAATTTAAAAGCCATCAAATTTTTATGTTTCTTCAACATATCCTGCCAATGCTCTCTTGCTATCAGGAGCAAAAGTAGTTTTCGAAAAGCTTTATTTTTCCAACTTAAAAACTTAGACAAAAAGGAATAGGTATTCAGCTGATTTTTCTACCAGGTAATGGAAGCACACCATTGTTTCCAAACACTGTGATCAATTAAGATATGCATATAAGCATAAAAGATACCCAACTTCAAATTTTCAAACTTGTTCTGCTTGTAAGAATTTTCCATGTACATTTGACTATGTATTTAACTAATATTCTATTTATTTTCATTTTTCATTATTTTACATATTCATATTTTAAAATGACACAATTTTGGTAAGAGATGTTTCATATTTATTGTATCAAATTACAAATATCATACCTCAGGTACATAATCAATTATTACTTCCTTTTCTGCATATCCTACAAACACAAGGTCTGAATCTACACTAGGATTTAGGACTGTGTTATAGTGTTATATTAATTGCTATTAAAATATGTCATATTAATTATATTATATATACTATATAATACATACAACACAATATGTGTATGCATACATACATACATAGATACATATCTGTTTCCAGGTTTATGAATCCTCCATCATATGGAAATCCTCCATATTGTAACATTAAATCTAAGATCATGTTGAAATTCCCTTTTGATATGATTACAGTAAGATAATTTGACAATGGCATGCAAATGAAATGACAGGAATAAACTTTCTTTTGTCTAGACCTGTGATTGCTTTAGTAGAGGGAACACTCATTATAGAATCTCTTTTCCCTGATGCACATCAGGAATTTCCCTCTAACATGTAGAGAACTTCTTGGGGCAGTAAAGGTTTAAATTAATTGTCTTTCACCATATGGGCAATGTATGTCAGAGGAAACTCTGCTCTTGACCTCAAGACAGGCTCTCTAGTTACTGTGCAATTCTATCTCTCCATATTTGTCTTTCAGGATAAATCTTTAGATTTAGACATTTATATGTAGCTTAAGCATCTAAACTTCTTTTCAGGTGGCTACTTCTAGATTTAGTCCTCTGGGCATCTTTATCATCAAAATATCCATTACAGAATAGTTGAGGTCTATTCAATAAGCAGGAATCACAGATGGTTCACTAGAGCCTTTTCTTCATCTTACTAGCCCAAAGATGGTCATGTCAAATGGATTGTCAGTTATACCTCTGACTGAAGACAAATTAAGTCTATCCCAGATTATGGTTTAAATTATAAAAATTTTTGGTGTCCAGGTATGTATACTCTGGGGCTGAGTTGAACTATTCCTAGAAGGCATCAATGAAAACATTTAAAAAGCTAAAAACATGTTTCTAAGATCATATTTATATTTTCACATACTTCATTACTCTTTATTATGAACTGAAATGACCCAATTTAGTTTGAGCTCAAATCATAATCATATTTCATCTGATGAACTGGAGCCAAGAAGGACGATTGAGCTCATTTAGAAAAGTGACAAGGGAAGTTTGATAATGACAACAATACTTAGGCTGCCACTGGGTTAACTGGATTGCAAACACAGCCTTGCCTCATTCCAAAGCTATCAGCCTTGCTTTAACTCTAAGGTTTCAACAGTAGTTAAAACATCAGAAGGCCAAAGCCTCTATTTCCACAATAACAATGACCTACTAGTACCGATAATGTTTTTCTCTGCCAGCAAAAATTTACTTGCAGGTTCTTGCCCATCCAAAAATAGCCACAAACAGATAACAAGATGAAGAGCAAGCAACCTCTGGCCTTGGATAACAGTTCATGATCTTGTACATGAGAGTCATTCTTTTTGAACATGTTGTACCTCAGTAACTTGGAGGATCTTTTCAGTACTTAGACTATTTACCAAATCCAAACATCATTATCTACTCATTCTCCTTTATCTTTGTAGGCCTCCCAAATACCATACTCTGCTTGAGTACCTACATCTCAAGTACTTATTCACTCCTGTTAAGAACAAACCCCTGGTTTCAACAGATTCCCCTCAAGGCTTAGGATTTTTTGCAAAATTCCCCCAGCTTAACTATATTCCAAGTCTCAGCTATTCCTGGCTATCTCTGGACTATCATCTTCCATGCACCTGGTAGGTGGCAGATGTTAACCATGCATTTTATTTGTAGCTTGGACTTTTTGTCAGTGTATTATGACAGAAGATAATGTCATGCCTTATTGTTATTTCTTAGGGAAGATTATATTCAAAATAGAAATAGACTTTTGTAAAACAAAAAGAAATATATTCAATAATAAGGAAAACATATAAATGGGAAATAAGTTCAATTTGTTATGCAGTAAGGCTTTTTTTGTCACAGAGATAAGCTTAGTTGCCAAGGTTAAATATATTTATCATTTGGTAGCTAACTTTCTGGTAAACCTAAATAATTACAAATGTCAACAAGGAAATGAGCTGCTAAAATTTCAATCTCTGTGTTTTTTGATTTCTGTTTGAAATGAACAAACCATTTCTTCATAATGGAAGCAGGCAAATGGAGAACAAAATGAACTCTCGAAAGATTACTACTTCTCACGAGTGAACTTTAGATAGGATTTCCTCCCATCAACATTTTACATGCTTCTCAGCTGTGAGCACCAAATGTAGAATATTCATCAATCTTAGTCTTACATTTAAAACTCATTAAAAACCTCTTTGCTATACCTCTTGAAGATTAATAACACAAGTCCAACATAATAGCTTTGCCAATTTAAATGCTCCCATTTTAACATTTCATTTGAAGTATACTGTAATTATATTATCTTGCTTCTGGCCAATTTATAAAATGCATTTAAATAAAAATCCTATCTTTTGCATATGGCTCACTATTAGGACAATTTCTCACTTTAATTACATACACAATTAAAAAAACTTATTTACAAGTGTCTAGAGAAAAAGATCAGACAATATTTATGTATTTTAGCCCTTTTGAACATTGTTCACATGCATATACTATTTTACAGTTTACAAAATGTTTTCCTCACCATAACCCCACACATGTGTATGCACATATAATGGATTTGCTTATCCTTATGTGTGTGTGTGTGTGTGTATATATATATATATATATATATATATACACCCACAAATATAGGCAAATCCAATTTAACAAAAGGAAA
Source organism: Petaurus breviceps papuanus (assembly GCF_028583685.1). Classification (NCBI taxonomy): domain Eukaryota; kingdom Metazoa; phylum Chordata; class Mammalia; order Diprotodontia; family Petauridae; genus Petaurus; species Petaurus breviceps. Next base: position 35,946,140 of record NW_027185712.1, read on the forward strand.
ATGAGTTTAAGATTATGAAATGATTTGTTTATAGTCACAAAACTGATAAATTAAAGGACCAAAACTTGAAACTGAGTTTTTTTTAATACAAGTTCAGTACTCTTTCCAATCAGTTTAGTGAAAACCATATTTAGTAAATTTGGACTCCATGTAAGCAAGATACTGTCCTAAGTTCTAAGGATAGAGACCAAAGCAAAATAGTTTTTGCCCACAAGGAGCTTGCATACCACATTATCTCCTCAAACCACCCAATCCAGATCAGTGGCTTATTTGTATACTTACAAGATCACAATAATGAACTTTTTTTTTTACTTTAAGGCAAATTATGTATTGATTTTTGAATAAATCATTGTTTTAATAATAATAGATATATTAATATATACTTATATACTACAGATTATGAAATATATCTATATACACATATTATAATATATCATCTCATATCTTGTATATCATATCACATCACACATCATATTATACTGTCATAGTATTATATTATGTGTTATATTTTGTCATATCACTTTAAATTATGTTAATATTCATTTAGTTTGCCTGCCTGATCAAGGTTATATCTTACGTTTTGTTGGTAATAATTACGAGGTAATTTATGCTTGGCAATTTAGAGATGTAAGTATCTTGGTTTTACTCTCCCTTCCTCTCAATACCCATGATTTATGTCACCTTTTTAGGATATCTTTAAATCAAAGAACAACGACATGTGTCTTACACAAGTTAAAATCGCAGATTATCCAAAAGGCAGTGGAAAAGCTCACAGTGGACATGAGTAACATTACACATAAATAATTTTGCAGGAGAAGAGGTATAAAGGATATCATCATAACATATATAACTGGAAAAGAAAATAAGTTGGTCACTCTGTGACAGAGAAAGAAAATTAATTTGTGGCCCACATGCTCCTCCAGTAAACATATTATGTTAAAATGTCCTAGAGGAAGATCCTCAGGACAGTGTGTAAGACTCTTCTGGGTAATTTGTGGGAAGACATGAAGGAGAGCCATATGTAATGAAAAGTAGTGTACAGGTTGTAATATTTACTTTAGTGGAGGCCATATTTTGAGCAGTGCAATCATAGATCCACTGAAATATTAGCATGAATGAATATATTTCTAGTTAAGTATATTCACCCCTACTTTTATCCAAATAAGAAATCACTAACTCAACTGCTTATAATTTTTTTGGTGAGCTGGAAGAGCGTCTATGAAAAGCAGCAATTGTGTATAAACAAAAGATATTGCTAAGTTTTGGAATGGAAACAATTCTCTGTAAATATGATGAGCTTGTTACCTAGGGGGATGAACAATTGATTTTGTTTTTCACTCCCAATTGACTTTTGAATGCCTTGTGGATACAGCTAACAATAGTGACAATTTAGAATCAAATATAATTGGATATTTTGTGTTAACATTGGTTAATTAGAAATATCTTCAAAACAAAATTCCTCCTGTATGACTAACAATGGTTTTTAAAATTTCCTTCATTAATTGAAGAGATAAAAGTTTAGTATTACAGAGAGAACAAGGCTCTGTTTTCGAGAATACATTTGGCATCTTCCTTTCTAGCATGCTAATTAAGCTTCAAGCTGTGTAACATATTAAGAACATCCAACTCTGTCTTATAACTAAAGAATAATTTAACAGTATGATATTTGGACCAGGAATTAAGATTCAAAAAATTAGAGCCTCTTAATCAAGGATGTAATACATATAACAAAAGTTGGTAAATACATACATGCATACGTATGTGTGTGCATACATGTGTATGTGTTTGTGAATCTGATCAAGGTTTTAAATTAAATATGAAGGGAAAGGGAAAAATAAATTATCCATATTTGATAAGCTAGGAGCTACAGAGAATCACAAACATAATATATAAAGAACAATGGAAAATCATAGTAATTCATAGAAGACAATACTAAAAAGGCAGAACATGGGTAAGAAAATTAAGCACTGAAGACAACCTTATATCTATTCTAGACATTGAAAGAAAATAATCTATGACTAAAATATTGTAATGAATTGGAATTTTTCAAGAAAGTAGAGTTGGAATAGAATTCTGTATAGGGACATTCATAGAGATAAGGCCTAGAGCTACACTTTCATTGGTATGGAGGACTCCCCAAAGCAGAAGTTCCTTGTACCAGTGAATCTAGATAATTTACAGGTTTAGTGTTGCTAGACCAGAAATGTTAAACATGTGGCCTGCAGGCCATGTGCAAGTCCCAGCACTCTTGACTAGCACCAGACTAAAAAGTAGTCCCTATCTGATTTTACTGTGTTGATGCATTAATTTTAAAAAGAAATATATAAACATGGGTGGTTTTCTGAGTCAATGTGTGACCCACAGGGGTCCTTTTCAATGGTTATCAACCCCGATTTCTATTTCAGTTTGATAGCTCTGGCCTAGACCTACACTGAGAGATTAAGAGATTTGTCTCAAATCACAAAGCCAGTGTGCGTCAATGATATGACCTGACACCCAGGTACTCTTAGCTTTTAGGCCAGTTCTCCATTCCACTTTGCCATATTACTTCTCAAGCACTGTGTATAAAGGAAATATATCCTCCTATAGGGGAACAGGGGTTAGTGAACCACAGAGGAAATACCTGGAGTCATGAGATGGAATGTCTTGTGTAAGGAATAAGGAGGTCAGTGTCCCTGGATCACAGATTATATTGAGGGGACTAAAGTGTAAGAAGACTAGAAAGATACTAAGGAGCAGGGTTATGAAGTGTTTTAAATCATAAACAGAGGATTCTATGTTTGATCCTGGATGTGACAGGCAGCCACTGATGTCTGTTGAATGGGAGGATGGCATGGTCAGAACTGTGCTTTAGGAAGAACACTTTGATAACTTAGTGAAGGATGGACTGGAGTGAGAAGAGACTTGAGGCAGAGAGATCAACCAGAAATTTATTGTAATAGTTCACTATGAGGTGATAAGGGCTTTTGCCAGGATGATGACAGTGTCAGAGGAGACAATGGGGCATAGACAAAAGATGCTAAGAAGGCAAAAATGATAGGAATTGACAATTAATTGGTTATGGCAAGATAAGAGATGTCAAGGATGACAGCTGGCTTGTGAGCCTAGATGTCTTGGAAAATGGTGGTATCCTGAATGGTAACAGGAAGCTAAGAAAAGGGGAGGATGTGTGTATGTATGGAAGTTTAGTTTGGGACAAATTGAGTTTAAGATGTCTATGGGATATCCAGTTTCAGACTTCTAATAGGCAGTTAAAGAAGTGAGACTAGAGGTCAAGAGAGAGATTTGGTATGTGTAAAAAGATTTATGATTCATCTACATATCATCTATCTGCATAGAGATGATAGCTGAACCCACTGGAGCTGATAAAATCACCAATTAAGTAGTATAGAGGGAGGACCATGGTAAAGTCTTGTGGGAAACTCGTAGGTATCATCTGGATGAAGATTCAGCAAAGGAGACTGAGGTGGAGCAGTCACATAAGTAGGAGTAGAGTTAGGAGAGAGCTCTGTCAAAAATAAAAAAAAAGCCACTAGAGAGAGTACAAACTAAAAGAAGGTATTTAATAGTGTCAAAAGTTACAGAGAGGTCAAAAAGAATGATGATTGAGGAAAGGCCCCTTGACTTGGCAATTAAGAGATCACTGGCAACTTAGAGTAGTTTCAACTGAATGATGAGATAGGAAAGTGAGAAGAGATGAAATAGCGGTACCCACTGCAACAAAAATGAGAGACATATGGTGGAAGGAACGGAGTTCAGATGAGAGGTTTTTGATGGAGGAGAAATGGGCATATTTTTAGGCATCAGAGAAGGAGTCAGTAGATAGAGAGAGATTGAAGATTAATGAGAAGTAGGAATGATAGAGGAGGCAATGCAATATGCTGGAAAAGATGGAATGGAGTAGGATCACATGTATATTTAGAGGTATTTTCCTTGGCAAGGAGAAGGGTCTCTTCTTCATGTAATAAAAATGAAGGACAATATAATGAGTGAAGGCATCTGAATGATATGAGATGAGGAAGAAGAAAGAAGAGGTGAATGACTTCTTGGATTGGTGAATGGCCTCAATTTTTTTTTCTGGGAAATATGAGGAATGTTCTCTTTGACAAGGGAAAGGGAAGGGAAACCACCAGAACTAGGGAGGTCAAAAGAGAGAAGGGATTTGGTGGTAAAGTCCTGAGAATTTATAGGTCATAATTGACATAAATGATATAATTGTCATATATGACAGAGGGAAAATAGCAAAGGGATTAAATTTAGGGGTCAGTACCTTGTGAAACTGGTTAGTTATTGTTGAGTCATGTTTTCCAGTCATGTCTGACTTCATGATCCCATTTGCGGCTTTCTTGGCAGAGATACTGAAATGATTTGCCATTCCCTTTTCCAGCTTATTTTCCAGATAAGGGAACAGAGGTAATCAGGGTTAAGTGCCTTGCCCAGGGTCACACAGCTAGTAAGTGTCTGAGGTCAGACTTGAACTCAGGAAGATGAGTCTTCCTGATTCCTTATCCGGCACTCTATTTATTGTGCCACCAAACTACCCAGGTTAATTATAGATAGGATCAAAATTGTGAAGGAAGGAAAGTAAAACCAGAGTTAGGGTGAAAAATTGAGAGCAGAGAGATCTAGATAGAAAAGGACTGTAACTTGCAGGAAAGATGAATGATAGATTTAAATTATAATTTGTGTGAAAAAAATCTGTTTTATTGAACTGCAAGATCAATTTAAGGCAACAGTATAATATGATAACTATTAAAGCAATGGAAATCTTAATTTGTATTAATAGAAACATAGTGTACAGGACAAGAGAGGCAAGAATGCTAATGTATTCTGTGCAGGTTAGATCATACCTGGCGTACCATGTTCATTCTTGAGTGTCATATTTTATGAAGAACATTGATAAGCTTGAGTATACCCAAATGAAGGAAAACAGAATGGTTAGGGGACATCAAACCAACCCACAAACAGCATTTAATGGTGCCTAAGCCCAAACATAACCTTACTAACCTGGTTCAATGAAGAAATATATAATCATCCTGGCCTGTGACTAGGTAGACATGTTTTGCAGGGTGAGTATATAAAGATCTTACTTGCTGGTCATAAAAATTCAAATCTTGGGCAAGAAAGGTCAGCTTAAACAGGCAGATGTTTTTAATTTTTTTAATTTATTACTAAGCTTCTGACTTGAAGCCTTTACCTGGCTTCCTACTCATTTAAGTATCTTGAATTTGGTAGAACTCAGGTTCTTTATGGGGCCCACTTTCCTTTCTGCAAGAGGCATTTACCCCTCATAAGAATTTTTTCCCCTGCCTTGCTTTTGCAGTCCTTTGTATGTACTGGTCTTCTTAGGGCACAAAGATGATTTGTCTGTACATGTTTAGCCTGAAGAAGAAAAAGCTTAGGAGGAGACTTAAAATCTAACTTCAAATTTTTGAATAACTGTCATGGGAAGAGTAGACTTGTTTTTATTTTTTTTGGCTCCAAATGATGGAACAAGTATAGAGAGAAATTTGAATTGATAAAGACTTTGCAGTGACAAAAGTTCTCATTTTTTATCTTGGAGAAGATGAGATTTTTCTATAGAACAATCAAAGAGAACTAAATGTTATTGATTTGTCATAAGAAGGGAAACAAATGAGGTTTTTTAAATCTCTCATTATGTTAAAATGTACAACATTCTACTAAATTGTATTTTAATACATTTTATAAAATTAACAATTTTTTATAGTCATAATGATTTTCAAAAAGGTTTTTTCCTGAAAAAAAGTAAAAAAAAAACATAAAAATAGACACCTGTTTCATATGGGTAAGCCAACACCGAACAATTAAAATACCTAATTTATGATAAATAATTTTCTTTCTAATTTTATTGTCAAAATGAAAAAGAAAAAAAATCCATGTTTTGTGCATTTTTCAGATTTTTAGCATTTAATGTGGCAAATTGTGCCAGTTCAATCAAATGACCCTGTTTGAAATCACAGAACAAATATTTGAAATATTCATATGAACAATTTTCAGTGGAAAATCTCTAAGAATACAGAATGCTAAGGACCATACACACAATGTAACAATGCAATAATATTCCTGTCTTCTTTATTTTTGCTGTACTTACTCTAATGAAGATCATTTTTGACTGCAATTTTTGAGCTATAATTATTTCACTAGCAGATATTGAGAAGCCCATACAGTAAGTGTAGAACATCTGTTCCCCTTTCCAATATAGTCCAGACCCTGCAAATATTAAAACTGATTAAAACAATTAAATAACCTTAGTAATTTGGTCCAATTCAATCTATCCAAAATATACTGGCTGAAAAATGATCAAATGCATATGGAGTTATATATATATATTTTTTTCTTTGACTAAGTGATAAAAATGGAGATAGCACCAATAGATTCCTCACAAAGCAATATAGTCTAAAAAAACACTAAATGCCAGCCTTCTTAAGGGCATATGAACATTTTGGAATTCCATTGTGATCCCCTTTAAAAAAGGAATGCTATACAAGTTTGGGATAGACTGAGAAAAACACAGAAGGCTTTTTAAAGATTTAGAGACTGTTCCTTTCTGTCATCTACAGCTCATTTTGAAGAATTCCTGCTTTCTGGCTAGTCCCTTTGCCTGGACTGTGACTTTCATCTGTCACTTTTATAGTTTTCTCAGATTCATTTTCTTTGAAACATTAAGAAAAATGTAATGACAATACATTTTTGGTGTTTTCTCTAAAGCTTCAACTTTAAATTGCAAAGAATCACATTGTAGTCTAGGTATTCCAAAGACAAATCTACAAAGTGAAATTTAAAACACAATAGTAATATGATAATTTGATCTCCTTTTCTGTTCCTTTTTTTGCCAAAATAGTAAAATAGTATTTGCCAAAATAGTAAAAGTATTTCAATGTTGCAACTTTTGCCATCTTTTTCCATATTACATTTGCTTTTGTTCCTCTCTTTTCTTGCACAACTATGCAATTCTTAGAAGCATATATTTTGTAAACAATCAATTCAATAAAAATAATTTATTTTTTAAATAAAATTTGATCATATTCCCCATGATGAGAAGGAAGGTACCTGGTAGAGTAGATGATCTCATGAAGCATTTGCAATGATACTATTATAAATGGGTGGTGGTTGGGGGGAGGTGGTGGTGTGAGGGGTGTTGAGGTAGGAGAGAATGGAGGTTCTCTCACCTTCAGCTGAGTTGATGTAGTCATGTGATGTAACCAGAAATGATATGACTTTAGCCCTCTTTTTTCCTTTTTTATGAAGAATTAATAAGCTTCTCAGTTGGAAGAAGCAATGACATTCTATAAAGCAAAAATCAGTCATGCCTTTGCAGAGATATAAATATCTAAGGCAAAAATAATAAATAAAAAGACAGTCCCTGGGCTCAATGAATTTACAATCCAAAGAAGGAGATAACACACAAAAAGTTGTAGAAAGTAGGGGGATAGGTAGAAATAGGTGGGGCACTAGGGAATATCTTGTTCCATGGAGTTGAAACCTGGCAGGACAGCAGGTGCAAATTAGAGTGATTTGAGTCCAGATTTTGTCCTCTATAAAGGAAGGCATTGGGAGGAGTTTGGTACTTTCGCTTCCAGCCTTCCACTCAGAGGGGAAAGGAGGCCAAGGGAAGTAGCATCATTTAAGGCTTGAGTTAGAAGAATGGTGGTGAGTACACCTTATCATGATGGAAGTGCTTTTTAATGATCATTTAATTTAACCCCTTCATTCCACAAAGGAGGGAATTAAGGTCCAGAGTGGAGAAAGGTGAAGAGAATAAGTATTTATATAGCCTACTGTGTGCTGGGCATTGTGCTAAGCATTTTGCAAATATTAACAACTCATTTCATCCTCACAACAACCCTGGAGGTGATATTATAATCCCCATTTTACAGTTGAAAAAACTGATGCAAATAGATGTTAAGTGACTTCCCCAGAATCACATAGATATTAAGTATCTGACGCCATATGTGAACTCAGTTCTCTGGACTCCAGGCCAAGCTTTTGATTGTTGTGCCCCCAGTGACCTCTAGGGAAACAGTTCTCAATTTAGAAATGAGTTGTGTTCTGAAAGTTTAATTTATAAATATGCTGTTTTTGACATAGTGGGTGAAAAGTTATAAATGATGACTAGTTTCACAGATCTTTCCATAAAAATCTGTTCATCTTCTATCTAGTTGAAATAAAGTATATTTGCAATAAAAACCTAGAAGAAAACAATACTGTCATGAAGCTTGCTCCTTAAGATGAATATTTGTCTTGAATGATGGGGTTGGAAGAAAAGAAGATTTAGTAAGAGTGCATAAATGGAGATTTTTGTGGAGAGTTTAAAAGTAAATTCTAGACAGTCTCAAGAGTTTGGGAGGTTGAGAGCGTTGGTGCTTTATCAAGGTGCACATCAATCTAACCCTTAGCAGACAAAATAGATCATGGTTTCCTTGTTTGTTTTTCCCCCTGATCACAAAGGGAATGAGACAAGGAGGAAGAGGGGATGGGGGAAGAAAGGAGGGAAAGCAGCTGGGACAGGGAAGGGGAGGGGATAGATGGAGGAAGATTTAATTGAGTAGGAGTTAATGAGATGAAAGGAAGAATGAAGAATAGTATGGTACCATAGAAAAGGCACTGAATTTGAAGTCACAAGAACATGGTTCCAGAATCCTACTTTACTGCCTTATTTGTGTGACCTCAGACAAGCCTCTGAAACTCTCCGGGCCTCAGTTCTCTCATCTGTAAATTGAGAAATTATATTAGATGATCTCTTAGGGCTCTTCCATTTCTAAATTTATGATTTTAGGATTCTATAGTATTTATAGTAAAATAACACATATGAGAAAAATTGTTTAAGGTGATATTAACTGACCCATGAGTGACAAAAGTCAGAGGAAAAGCAAAGAGAATGGCTTGTGGATTATTCCTCTGTAAGAAGCCATATGAAAGAGATGTTGGGTCAGCTAATTTTCCACTCCAGGCATCAGATAATGTGATGGCTCACAGTGGTTTAGTAATAGTAGTCGGAGGATTGAAGTAGCTAGGAAGTGTCAATCAATGAACATTCCCCTATCATGTGTCAGACACCCAACTAAGTGCTAAGGAAATAAAAAAAGGGTAAAGGAGCCTGATTTCAAGGATCCCCCATAGCCTCTGTGTGGTTGGGAGAAAAGACATGTGGCATGGAAGAAAAGACAATGAAATGTAAGTGGTATTCACAAGTCAATTGTTCATATTTTGGTGGATACCTTTTATATGAATGAGACTTTAAAAGTGAATTCTTCACGGTAGAGACTAAGACCTTTAAACCTTGACTCTCATAGAATACAACACACCTTCTGGGTTTTCAGTCAATGTTTGATTGTGGCAAACAAAAGATATTTGTTGTCTGTTTCAAGATTTAAAAAGTGGAAAAAAATACAATTTTAAAATACATTATTATACTTTAATTCATGACAATTCACACAAGATGCTGTATTGCTTCTCCTGTGTTCGGTTTTATGTAATTTTAAAGACATTTTAAAATTTCATCCTTTCCAGTCTATAGCTCATTCTCCCTTAGAGGAGAAAGGTGAGTTTGGAATTATCATAGTATTAGGATTGAATGAGGCAAGAAAAGACTGAAAAAGAAGGTTGTATTCAGGTTTTAGAGATTTTTGATTGGCAAGCCTCAGAGTTCAGAATTTATTTCCTGGACAACTAAGGGACATTTAAAGCTTTTCAGAAGGGATCTCTTACTATGGATATATGGTTTTTGGTACTCAAAGGCTTCACCGTGATACAGAGGGTGGGTGGAGTAGGCTCAAAATTCCTCTCCTCACTACCCTTACAAATCCATTTCTTCCAGTTGCTAATGGTGGCAAACCTGAAACAGCCTGAGGGAGGATTATAAAAAAAGAATAAGTAAAAAGCAAAACTAGAGTAAGAGAAACAAGAGTAAGGCTGAAAGTTAAGGCTAGAAAAAAAAAACTAGAAGTACAATTCTTACTTCATCCAAGAAGCCCAGTATTCATGTGGAAGTTTCAGGATATCAAGGAGACAGACAAAGCTGAATAGTTTAAAAGATCTAAAAAGGGCTAATTGAATAATATACAAAACACATATATAAGAAAAATAAAGGAAGAAAAATACACTCCCTCCCCAACTTCATCTTTACCAATTCAGTTCCCAGTTTTGGCTCAGAAAAATGAAACTTGAGGACCAACTGTCCTCAAGAAGCTGATTATTTAGACATAACCCAATTACGAGACCTATAGATTTTAAAGTCTCTGTGGTTTTACACTAAGGTAGAAAAATAGATCTGGTATTTCTGATGAAATCATATATTTTGAGCAGATCAAATAAGGTTAAACACAAAAGATGGCAAAAATCCTATTTACCTTGGAGAAAATTCCAATTATATGTATGCCCATGGATACTCATCAGTCACTCTAGCATTCTGTATCTATTTGTTCTCCCTCCTTTTCTAAAACAAGGCACCTAATCTAACTGGTGTATTAAATGAGAAAAAAATTTGATTTTGTCTAGTTTTTCTTACTGTATGATCTATTACTATCAGCAGACTAAAGCTTGCTCAAATGAGCCTGTATAAAAGATGTACCAGAATTCAACAGAATAGACTTCAAAAAAAAAAAAAAAAGGTCACATTATATATAGTATACCATAGTATACTGTGGTTTGCAGAGGTGAAGATAGTCACATTCACTGCCCTCAAGGATCTTATCATCTAGTAATAAATTACTTGGTTCAGGATTCTTTGAATTATAGCAAAATCTTATTCAGGGCTACCGACTGTTAGGCAGAGGCAACTCGCTATTGTTCAGTGCTGCCTCTCATTCTCTTTCTCTCTCTTTTTTTCCACCAGGAGTATGAAGAAACTTGAAATTTAAATTAAATAAAATTGTACTAAAATTGAAACATGAAAAGTTCTGACACTAAAATCATCAAATTGTCCCAATGACGGTAACTAATGAGGCAGATAAAGCACATTTATATTCACCGGATGGTGACTGTTACATCTCTATCTTTATTGCCTATTTCTGTGAAAATGGGAACATTCAAGAGAGCTTGAAAATAAGGTGAATTGAAAGTGAAGAAAGAACAAGAAAGAACATGAATTTTTGATCTCAAAGGAGCTTTTTGTTACTTTTTCTTGCTGTAACACATCAACTCCCCCCCCCCCCACCAAGACAACCTTTGAGCTATTAGAGGATATTGTTCACTCTATGACCTACCCTAAAATTCCAACCCCCACGCACATTAATTACAAGTTTCTGAATGATCTGAAATTTCTTTGAATTAGGTAAATTGTGAAAAATAATGAAACTCATCACTGGTAAAGTTTTTCCAAATCCAGATACTCTTTCTCTTGTTGTACCATATTAATAATACCAGGTATTGATACATAGGTTGATATCAATACAATATGATAATAAGGAATATATTATCAAATTTATTAAGGAGATGACTCTGGAAATTTCTAAAGAACTCAAAAGACATATTACCCTTGATTAAGAGAATTACCCCAAAGCTTTGATAAATATAAGAAGATAGCTTGGGCTAACTGGAAAGAGTATTAATCTTGGAATAAAATAAAGCCCTGGTTCAAATTCTGAGTTCCATTCACTCGCTTGTATGACCATGGGCAAATTTTGCCTCTCTGTCTCAGTTATCTTTCTAAGGTTATGGAAGGATCCTTCAATTAATCAAATTATAGATCCTTGAGGTATTGATGTATTTGACACTTTTATACTCAAATAGACATTTCTAGAATTAAAGCCAAAATAATACATTATATATTTCAGTGGCAATATTTTTATTTTTTAAAGAATTGGATACAATATTAGGAAGGTATATCATATAGAAGTAGACTGTTTTGATAGAAAATTAGGATTTAGGCTTCTTTTGATCCAGAGGTGTTCATATTTTAAGTATGGTTTATACAACTGTGTATCTTATTAAAATATCTATTTTGTAAGTTATCACAATATAATATAAGTAGTAAATAACAGTTCAGGGAGAAAAAAATAACCCTCCACATTTTTTTCTGACAAAACATATTGCATAATAACATATCATACTTTTTCTTTTTTTCCTTCTTGGTAAAGATAAAGAGAAATATATCCTAAGGAAGAAGAATACTTGAAAACTTATTCTCAATACCCTTCCTTCATTTTTTCTTGAAATTAGTACATGATGATCTTCCCTTTACTTCTAGAATTTTCAGAGTTTTCAATCTGGCCTTTTTTTGCCAAATATTAACAGGACATTGTGGAAAAGTTCAGATTGCAATACATGGTATTTGAAAGTTCTTCTATTCTACATAGATAATGGTGCAGGCAGCTTACTCTGATGAAAAACACTCAAGAAAGAGGTGTCTATGTAAATAAATGTAGTGAATATAGGGGGCTGAATCTTAATAACCTGAGAACTAGGACTTTACTCTAGAAGAAAACTCTTAGGCACTTTTTAGGTCTTTTGATTGACTGCTAGTATATACAATGAAGGGTGGGAGGAATATCAAGTGTCATTTAGGTCAACCTGTACCTGAAGAAGAATCTTCTATACATATCAAGTGAGGACCCCCACAGACCATTGTGGTCAAGGAAGATTAATACTAATAATACACTTTAAGGTTTGGAAAGTGCTTTACAGATATTATTTCATTTGATATTCATGATATATCTGAGAAGTAAGGGGTATTATTATCTCCATTTTACAGATAAGGAAAGTGAACAGACAGAAATTAAGAGACCTGCCCAGGGACCACATAAAATATAAGTATCTGAGGCAGGGTTTGTCAGGTTTTTCTGAGTCTAAGTTTTCTGCTAGCTTATGTGACACCTAGCTTATCAGAAAACAGTAAATAAATGTTAACATTAAGACTTCATCAGCAAACTTCAAAATTATTAATCAGTAACAAAAAGTTATGGAAAAGTTATTAGAAGAAAAAATTCATTCAATAGAGAAAATAATGGAAAGTTCATTATAAAAAATTACTTATTCAAAATAACATTTATGATTCTTCCTTAGAGTGAGTATTAAGTCATGTAAGTACCAGAATGGCTGCCTTAGTAGGGACACATTCCTAGGTACCTCCTTTCCCCCTGCTTTTCAGTTTTCTTTTGTATGTTGTCTTCCCCATTAGATGGTAAGCTCCCTAAGGGCACAGTCTGCCTTTCTTTTATGTATTGGTATCTCTAGCATTTAACAGAATTCCTGCTACATAGTAGGCACCTAAATGTTTGTCGACTGACTGCCACTTGAGATGTTTCTAGATTTATAACCAGAACCAGTCTCTGATCTCATCTAGTCCAATCCCTTCATTTTACAAATGAGGAAACTGAAGCCCAAAGGGATAATGATTTGATCAGGCCACAAGAGATGTGATTTGAAACATTATGCTCTGGCCTCCACTGTACTACCTTATTGTTCTTCCACACAACTTTATTATGTTCAGGTCAAATGAGTTTGTCCAGGTTGTTGTAGAGGAGATTCAAGGGTAGGAATAGGTAATCTAGAAGGTATAGCTCTAAGTTTCTATAAGTCTATGATTTTATGATAAATGCCTCATTAGACAATTTTATAGACTGGTCACACAGCAGGCACCCAGAGTAACTGGCACTGATTTCAGTGTATTGTATCCTCATTATTTCCTTTTCAGGCTCCTGCATTATCAGATGGGCCAAGAGAGAGAATACATATTAACAATGCAGTTGTCCAAGAAATATGAAAAGAGAACACAGACTTAAATTCATTTCAGGTACGGAAACATATAAATATGATGAATTTTCTTGGGTGGGGATTCATTGCAGATTAGAATATTTTGCAAGATCAAGCAGTCAATTGCTGGCTTTGGATTTTCCTTGTATGGAAAATTGTGTTATTCTTCCCACCCCCCAACTTTAATTTTTAATTCTCTGATACTGTCCAATTATACAAACTCTTAAAATACTGCTGGCTCCTTTCTTTCTTTTGTTATGTGGTCTGTGGATAATCACATTATAAACCCCTTCTAGTCTCTTTCCCCCAGATGCCTTATTTTCTGTAGTTTATCTACTCCTTTGTTATTGTTCAGTCATTTCTGACTTTTTGTGACGGTACTTTGGGGTATTCTTGGCAAAAATATTGTAGTAGTTTACACTTTCCTCCTACAGCTTGTTTTACAGATAAAGAAACTGAGATAAACCAAATTAAGTGACTTGACTAGGATAACACACTTAGTAAGTGTCTGAGGCTGGATTTGAACTCAGATCTTCTTGACTCCAGGTGCTATGCTCTGTCTACTATGTGTCTTAGCTCAGTGCTTCTTCTTCTTCTTCTTCTTCTTCTTCTTCTTCTTCTTCTTCTTCTCTACCTCCTCCTCCTTCTTCTTTTTTTTGCTTTTTGGAGGGCAATTGGAGTTAAGTAACTTGCCCAAGGTTACACAGCTAGTTGTGTGTGTGTGTGTGTGTGTGTGTGTGTGTGTGTGTGTTAAGTGTCTGAGGCCAGAACCAAACTTGGGTCCTCCTGACTCTGGGGTCGGCACTTTGCTCACAGAACCACCTAGCTGCCCTGGCTCAGTGCTTCTTAAACTGTGGGTTGTGACTCCATATGGGTGTCATGTAACTGAACATGGAGGTTGCTAAAAATTTGGCAACAGCAAAATATTTCTGAAGACACAATGACCAAAAATTACCTCAAACTCAAATGCATAATGAATTTGAAGTATTGTTTTAGAAGTGCTGACTTATAAGAAAGTAAGGCTTCTAACTGCCTAATTTAATAGAGTGACTGATGAGTAGTAAACTTATTTTACTGTTACATAAGAGAGTTAGAGAAATATTTTGCAACTTAAAATGTTACCACTTGAAAACTTCCAAACAATATGAGGCTAAATATGTATGCTTAATACCATTTAATATTTACTGATTTAATTACTGGATCAATAATTTCATTTGTGTGGAAATTCCTTCCATTGACATAGATAAATTTGAACCCATTTCTTCACAACATGTACAAATTATGTCTATCCTCTCTCTGGAATGTTGAAAAATGGTAAACATGCTCTATATCTTGCAGCATCAAATATTCCACCAAGATTTAATTCTTTATGTAAAAATTTAAAAACACCTCTTTAGTATGCGAATTTAGTTTCATCTTTAATAAATGGTAAAATTATATGTATACCAAATAATTGTTTTAAAATAAAATTCTTTATGATTCATTATCAGTAAGTGTTTGATTTGTATGCCTATTTCATATACCTATATACCTGGAGTCATGTAAAAAAATTTGGGTTAAAAAGGGGTCACGAGTGGAAAATATTTAAGCCCTGCATGACAATAGTGTAAGCTGTCTCCTGCTAGTTACACTAAACTTTGTCTTAACATCTCCTTCAACAAGATCTTCACATACTTTCTCCAGCCTCAATTTCATCCCAAAATGCTTGTCTGAAGATTCCACTGACCTTAGTAGGAGTCTCTGAAACTCAGTCCATTCTCCCTGTCATCAAACCCACCATTTCTTATTGCCTTAATCCTCCTCTGCCTCCTTTCCTGGCCCTCTTGAATATTGTATTAAATGTTCACCAGCTCAGGCAAGGCTTTATTCAGCAAACCAACATCATTTTCTCTGACCATTTGTGGCAGGGCCCAAAAAACTTTATTGCAGTGATTTCCATGGTACTTCATCTCTACGGCCTTCTGCTCTGTCTTATGAATGTAAAAATACAGTTTTGTGTCTTAGACTTTTGTAACTTCTACAAGTGCTATCCTTCTCTCTTGGGGATATAAATGAATCAATATTGTCTAATATAAAATATGTATGTGAAAGCACATTTATCTATAGCTTTATTAATCAGTGCAACTTCCCCTCTGAGATACTATCCCAAATTGCATTTTCCATCATATATTAGTTCTTCAGAAGATGGTTGCTATCTCTATTTCTAGGTATAATTCTATAGGTCTGCTCTACTAAGACTGTATTTTACAATCTCCTACTGGTATGCTTCCATGAATAATCAGCCAATAGATACAATTACCTCATATATATATACACACAATTAGCAAACATTTATTGAGTTTGCATAGTAAAAATAATAGCTTTAAAACATTTCCCCATAAACCTTAGGTACACTTTCATTCAGACTCCAAGGGAAAAGTTGGTTCAAATTCAGAGTCCAAGTGTGGTAACATGTATACCTGACAAGAGAAATTTAGAATTTGAGGTACTGTAGGTCACAGACATCCTTTCTCTCTTCATAGACTCCTAAAACTCCCTTGGGACAATCGTCTGCTTACTCAGTTAGATTCCCTGGGACTGCTTTTTTCATAGCCAGATCTACTGCCAAAGATCTTGTTCAAAGAATGCCTATCTGGACTGCTCTCTCTATAAAGTGAATATCTCTGCCCTCTCAATTGTGCCTCAAACGCTCTAGAACTGAAATATGGCTCAGTAAGCATATCACTGCTAGACACCATAGCTAATTAGTGAGAAGAGGGAGAACAATTCTTCCTATCCCTTAAAGGATTCCATTACACAGTTGCTTTAAATCTTTACTGCCTCCCACTTCAACCTCCCAGTTTGGAACTTCTTTTAATATCTGAACTTAGTTATGTTTTAACTATGTAAATTAATACAAAGGTATATCCAATTTTTGCCCACCCAATGAGGTTATTTCCTTAATTCCATCAGAGAAATGGGTTTACATTTTGTAAAGATATAACCAAGTATGGCTGAAATTTCACCATTAAACATCTCACAAGCACATTAAAAACTGATATTACTAATTTCTATGACTGTATTAACTGAGTGTGTGTGTGTGTGTGTGTGTGTGTGTGTTTTGGGGTGGTGGTGAGATTAATCTCTTTCCGCTTGTAATCAAGGCCTTCTTAGGATCTTTGTAGAGTGAGGTTTAGTCTCCTTTCCCCGAGAGTATGAGTTAGAATTTCATATTTAGTACCCCATGATAAAAGTGAGGGGAGAGTCAGATAAGTACATCTATGAAGACTTTGATTCTTCAATTGAAAAAATAAACCAGTGACATTCTTCAGAAATTTTGGTATATATCTTACAAGGAATAATTGCCCCATTGTCTCTTGTTTTTTGCTCCTAAAATCAACTGAGTTCTTTGCATCTTTTCCCCCAAAGAATTTCATAGATAAATTATTCATCTGGGTTCAGATGGCCACATAGTTACTGGCATCATAGATAAGAAGTACCACACCCCATTTGCTAGCTTGGAAAGTCAGGAAATGGTAGAGGCAAAAGACAACACATCGTTCTCCTACCAAACATCATTTTTTATACTACCACCTCAAAAAAAGAGGGAGTATTTCTAGTACATCAAAGAGGGTTTTTTTTTCCTATACAAGAAGGTAGAAACTTGGAGATCCATCTTTGTAGTTACCTCACCACCCCAAGATCACATCATTGCCCCAGTACTAATGAAGATGGGGAGGCCTGTAGCAATTCAATCTTATCTCTAGAAAGCTATAAATAATATTCATTGATAAATCTTCTTTGTAATGCATGGTGTGTGTGTGTGCCTGTGTGTGTGCGTGTGTGTTTTGTTCTCCATGGTGTGGGTGTGGGTTTGTCATTCATTTGAAGAAAAATTGCTGACAAATGAATGAATTACAGTGATAGAAAAAATTTAAGTAAAACTTAAGTCAGCTTAAGTAGGAAACTTACCAGTTCTATTTTTCCTAAAGCCTCAGCAAATGGACTAAGCCAGGTTGAGGTTAACTGACAGGCCTCAAATCTGTCTCTGATTTAGGACGATATCTACCCCAAGCAAGTAAAGACTTCCCCTGGAGGAATGCCTGAATGAAAATAATTTGTTCCAGTGGTCATGAAGGCAGCTGAAGCAGGTACCATGCAAAGCTTAGATCTTGGTCAGGCGTCAGAGTTGCCATGGTCATTTACTGAATCCTGGGTCAAAGCAGTCATCTTGATTTTTGTCCTGCCACTGGACTTTGATGACTCAGGAAGAGAGAGTGCACTGACAACTTTACACAAGTCTGCTTTACTCAATTGATGTTCAAGTCAAGACATTACTCATGACGTCACTGATCCTCTTCAAAAACAGAAAATGAACAACTCTTTGCCTTCCTCTCTAGTTCTTCTCACTATCTACATTAAGATGCCTCTGTCTTAGTCACCTCAACTCCAGTATATAAACACACATCAACTCCTAGTGTTCTTTCACTGATTTACCTAATTGTTCTTTTAAAAAATATTTTCCATTTTGCCTCAATTTCAGAACAACTTGGAAATATAAAATCAAGAATGTGTGTATGCATATGTATATTTCACCCTAAGAAAGGTTTTAAGGGATAAAAAAGAAAAAAAAGTTTAAAAAAGACTAAACCCTTTTTGAGAGCCATTTATTCCTCATGAACATCAGATTTTCCTCTTAGTTTAATATAGTTTAAGATGACATAGACAGTGGATATTTACTTAGGGAGTATAGTAAGAACATTTGATACAAACTGCTCTCCATAAAATATGGAGAGGATAAGGTGGGAGGGAGTGAACTCAAACTTTGAGTAGTGAGGCACACATGTAGAGTATATGGGGTAAGGGTGTATCTCATAGCTCCTGATTGCTAGAAGTTCTTTTCTCTCTTTGATGAATACTTGTGAATTTTTCCTTAGCTATCTGCTTGTTTCTGAGGGTTGATACCTCTGCTGAGTCCACAGCTTAGCTATCTTTCTACCATGAGAGGTGTCACTTATTTTAGGAAAGAATAAACACAAAACAAACAGTGCAACATACCCGATAGCACCAAGACAAACAATGGCCAAAGGATTATATGTGGCCAGTCATCCCTTCCCCATCTTGTAGCCCAAAGAAGTCTTTTTGAATGTATTCTCAGATAAAGCTCAGAATTTCCTGAGTCATCTATGAGTTTTTCTTGCTCCACAAGCAAGTAGATTACTTTTCATCATCACATTGTAGTGATCCCTGAGTCACTGATGGCTGGAAACAAGATCCTTAGAGTTAGCTGAAAGTTGCCAGAGAAAATATGCAAGCTTTAAGGAGAGCCCAGGCCTATTACACAAATCCAAGTTTGTGATTTTTTTTTGTTGTGGTGGTTGTATGATTTCTCTGTTCACTAGGATTTCAACTGAAATTATCCTTTTTGTTAGGAGGCATTCAGACCTCTAAAACTCATCTGTCTCTGAGCATCCAGAATCCCAAATTTAATTCCTCTCTATACTGCTGAGTTAATTGTAGCCTTTGAGACATTTATTCTCCAGTCTTATTGGTAGTAAACAGTGCTCATAAATTCTGTGGTTACACTACAATGTCAATCCAGATTGTAGCAAAAAAGACAATACTATCACATCAAAATCCAAATCAAGCTGTTCCATTTGTTATGTGGCTATGAAACTTAGAACTACTATGTTTATGTCTGATTCCTGATTCATTTGAAGCAGCAGGATATCACTCTTGAAATCAAATGACAAATATGAGGTATGTCTTTGTGGTTTAGAAAACCATCACTATGTAGGCCTCATCAGTGCAGTTTTCCTTTTAACTTTGCCAAACACATATAAATAATGGGCAGCAGTAATCTACCAAAAGAAGCACTATACTAGCACCATGAATTGAGGGAGGGCAGCTTTCTGGGATACAGGCACTGGAAACTACTTTGAGGACATCTTGGAATGTGATTTTCAGTAAAACGATGTTGATGGTAAAAGTTAGGAAACAAATGCGGCTGGCAAACAATCCATAAATGGGACTCAATCTAAAGGGCTCAGTCTCAGCAATTACATTGTCATGGAAACAAAGAAATGGAATTTTTACTATACTATTTAATGGTAATTAACATAACCATTAAGTCTTTAATAGTTGTATTTCCACAACTCTACCCGAAATTAATCCATCTTGCCCATATTCACAATGTTGTTTCTATATCTGTCTCAACCATATCTTCTTCCTTTGAGGGCTGTCTTACAAGACTGAGAACACAAGCATCAGTTTTCTGGGGAAACATCAGAGCGATACCCTCTAATGCAGATTTATTGGAATAGAAAATGGGCATACAGACCGATATGTTGTCATCTGCGGCCCCACCACATGTAGCACATCGAGTCTTCTATAATAGTCTGAATAGTCTTCTCTATTCAGTACATTCATCCACTTAAAAAGTTTGACACCCCTCATGTCTTCATTGTACGATCTCAGAGTAAAATGTCTAAAATTATATAGCTGAGCATTCACTGCCAACATGACAATAGGTGTTATAGTCATGGTGCTTCCTACTAATATCTTATTTGTTCCCTTCATATTGATTCCCCTCTGCTGTACTGAATGAAAGTATTGACTATGAATTTGTCAGCTATTTTTCTTAAGTGACTTGATGTGTTAGATAGATCTGGCTACTTAGGTGACAGGGCACAGGCAAATGTGGTTCCAGATTTGGAATCAGGAAGATCTGGATTCAAAGGCCGTCTCAGATACTAACACTGTGTGACTGTTTCCTCAGGGTCTAAATTCTCTAGCATGTAGGTTTCCTGCCAGCTCCAAATCTATGCCTCTTTGATCCCATGATATATGATATTGTATTGAACAGGAAAAATGATAGCAACACTGATTTTTTAGCTTTTATAATTTTTATACTATAAGATTTTATGACTTTATTACTCTTAGGGGAATTAATACTCTAATACACTTAATTTAAATTCCTTAAGAATAGCACTTTTGTATTAAGAGCTACTACATGGAAATTAATTCTTTATAATGACAGGAATGTCTCATATCCATTATTCTCAGAATAATTTTGGCATACTGTTTAATAGGCCATTTTTGTCCTTTACTAGGATAAACTGTCTGTGCTTTTAAAAATCATACTCAATTGGAGCCTGTCAGACATTGAAAGGGACAGACAAATTAGTGCCACATTCTTCTGCTGGTTGCCTAATTCATTCAAAGTGCATTTTCATCAAGCACCTGTATTAAAAATAGTGTTCCTCTATCTGATCTCATTGTTGATAAATTATATTGATGATAATTCTAAGCCCACTAAAATTTAAAACAAAATTACTTATAACTTTTGATCAAGCCCCATTGCTTAATATAGATGGAAAAAATATCAGAGGAGAAACTTTAAAAATTGAATATTTAATTGTTCAAATTTGTTTAAATTAAGAGTTTGTTTTATGAAGATAGAGGATGGAATCTCCAAAGTAGAAGAAATGATGGAGAAATAATTAACAATCATTGAGAAAATAAATTCAAAATCTGGCTGTTGTGATAGCCTAGGCTTCTTTGCATAACAGTTAAATACACACGAGATTTTTGTATTTCCCAAGAAGAGCATTATAGGCTATTACAAGGCCAGAGATTGAAAATGACACAAGTCTCTATCTCCAACATCAAGGAATCCTTACAGTTTCTGTAGTTGCTTTTGCAAGACAGTTTTTGACCATTACATGCTCTGTATTTAATTAGAATAAAAAAGAAATAGAATATTTCATCCTGTTGAATCTAGGCAGAGTAAATATCAGGTGATTTGGAAAGCTAATTAACCAAAGATACCTATTCAAAAATGTTTGCCTTGGTCAATAGTTGTATCTTTTAAAATTTAATTATTCTGCCATAAATCATCCATAGAGAGGCTCCAAATAAGTGCTGGTTCAAGTTCTGACTCTGACATTCACAGGTTTTGTGATCCTATCCTGGGCAAGTCATTTAATTTCTCAGTGCCCCAAGTCAACTCTCTAAACTCTTTAGTTTCAGAATAATCGTATATTTGGAGTTTTCTATCTGAGTGCTTCCCTAGACTAATGAAATCCCAAGAAAGGTTTAAAGGTGGGAAGAAATAAAAGTAGAAAGGATGGAAAATGAAGGAAAGAAAGAATGAAGAAGGGAGGGAAGGGGAGAAAGGGGGAAGAGAGAAACAAAAAGGAAGGGATCAAGGCAGAGAAGAGAGTGGGAGAGGAGAGGGGAAAAAAGAAAGAAAGAGAGAGAGAGAGATAGAAAGGAAGGAAAGAAAAGAAAGAATATAAAAAAGAAAAGTACCCATAAGCACCTGGGAAAATGTGAAGAGAATTTGAGGTGATCACAGGGGCTTAATCATTGTTTAAAAGTAAGGTTGATTAGCATTCATCCACTGAAACATTTCCTCTCCTCAAAGATCAGCCTCAATGGTAGGAAGAAGTTGTTCCTGTTGTTATCATTTGATGTGAATGTGGCAGCTGTGTGTCAGTCAGAATTGAGATTGCTTGAAATAGATCTAAGTAAATTATTTTTAAAAGAAACTATTAATCAAATGAGATAATGTATTTAAAGTGTTTTGCAAACTTTAAAGTGCTATGTAAATGTCAGCTATTTTTGTTAGTGTTGTTAGTATTAAATGAAGTATTTATATATTTCCTGTAATCTGTTTACCAGGTCTCTTTTCAGCTAATTCTCTTGAAATTCTATTTCTTAATAGGATGATTTGCTCCAAATTCTTAGTGTAGCAGTTTAAATATATACAACACACTATAAGGATATGAATCTTTTCCTCAAGAAAATAAGGATAGGGATAAGGACTGAGGTTATTTTTTTATTGGTATAAGGAATTCTCAGATGAAGAAAATCTCTCTACTAATTTTTTTTGGCACTTAATTTACAACTTATATTTTTACTATATATATATATATAATTATATACACATATATAATTATATATTATATAGGCCTAGAACCGTGAGTGATTAAATAACACCTAGACACTTACGAGCTATTTGATCCTGGGTAAGTCACTTAACCCTGTTTGCTTCAGTTTCCTCCTCTGTAAAATAAGCTGGAGAAGGAAATGGCAAATCACTTCAGTATCTTCGCTAAGAAAACCACAAATAGGGTCACAAAGAGTTGGACATAACTGAAAAACAACTGAACAACCACCATAGCAAAAAAGAGTCATTTGATACCTGTCCTATTGCACTGAAGGCATATTATAAAGTACAGTGTCTGGCACAGAGTAGGCCTTTAATGAATGCTTTTTTCTCTCTCCGCCCTAGTACAGTGACTCAGGCATACAACCATTTAACAATTTCTGTCTAGAACTGATACGTCTTTGTCTGGTATTCAAGGTCCTCCATAAAAGCCAGAGTGCCAACTTAGCTTTCCAAACTTACCTCATGCTACCCTATTTCCTGTAATCTCTGCTCCAAACAATCTGAACTAATTTATCCCCTGAAAATGTCCTTTACTTTTCTGCCTCTGTGTGCTTCTCAATGCTTGAAATGTTCCCCTTCCCTCCTTTCACTTGTTGAATTCCTGTCCATTCCTTAAAGACTGCCCAATCTAAATGTCACATTCTTCATGAGTCTTCTGTGATTTCCCATGTGAGAAATAACCTGACTCTTCTACTTCACAAAGTCCTCTGATTTTTATCTCCTTAAGTCAATTATAGAATACCGTGTGTCATAGATATTTGTGTGTCATAGCTGAGCTGTAAATTCAGTGAGATAAACAATGGGGCCTTATCCAGTGTTCTGCAGATGGTAAGTGCTTAATAAATATTGCTTGAATTAAAATATATTGATGCTTTCTGAGATGAACACATTCATGACTGTTTTCCTATCTATAAGAAGGCATTTCAGTCGTTCTTTTCCTCCTACCTTCTGTTCCTTATATTTAATAATCTTCTTATGCTTGGGACCCTATAATTTTGTCACCTTATTTACCTTCAGACTTTCTTGAAATATCAGTTTGAATTTAAAATCTTGTATCTCACACATTGCTCTGAAATAGCTCTGGTCTTTCACACCTTTATGAACTGCTTTCATTTATTGCTTGAGATCTGTGAAGTCTGGCTGTGTCTGTCTCACAATCAATGAAAATTGCTGGAGCACTTTTTTCTTTAATGTGTCACATCTTTGGAATAGTTTGTCAAAACATATCCGACCTGCCATATCTATCTGTTCATCTGTTTAAACCAGCGAAAACAGTTTTTCTTTTAAGATCTCATACTAGGTATTATTGGTACTTGATTACCTCCAGGAGGTGTTCACCATTTCCCCTTCTTAATGGTTCAACTTATCACCGACCTAGAATAATTATGCATTTTCTTTTAGAGTCCTTTGAAATATGTGATGGTCTTTGAACACGCTGTCACACTGCACACAGTATTAGCCATGGCTAATACAACTTAATAGTGAATTTGGAACTACTTAGCACAATCTGCTAAGGTGAAATCTGAATATAAATAAATGAACAGATACTTAGATCAATGTTCAGGGAGCCAGAAGCTAGAGATCATCTTCCCCTAGTGTTTTCCAGGCAGAGTATTACATTGTTGTCATAATAAAGCAACCAATAACAATCTCTATAAATCTGGAAGGATGCTCTACTCTGCTGAGCACAGGGGAGGGAATCTGCCTTGGAATGCTAATTTACCAGTGCCGTTCTGTTTGACTTCATACAAGGTCATGGAATCCCTTTATACTTTCGTCTTGTTGGTTTCGGTTTTTTTTTCCCAACCTGAAAAGCAGGGATCATATTTATTCTCTAACTTCCATGTCACAATTTGAATTAACCAATGAGGAAACTCCCATCTCCCATATAGTCATTCCTAAATAGGTCTTTATGAGAAACACACATTCAAAATCATTCATTATACTGAGAGAACAGTTTTGGATATTAATTCTGTGTCAATAGTCACTGCAGAAAAACAAATTGTTCCTATGTACTTTTGGACAACAGAGACAAAGAAGAAAAGCCTTTTCTGCTTACAGAGTTACTTGTATTTAGCAGACCCACAAAACTAAGAAGAAAACCCCGAGAGCTGCAAACAGGTAACTGCAGAATAGGGTGATATCTAAAGGACTCTCTTGGTAACTTGGATCCTCAAATCCTAAAAAGGCTGATCAGTAGCATGAAGCAGATTCAAAAGTGTACCTGACTAGACTTCCTCTGTTTTGCCTGGACTAAATCTTAATCTCCTGGAAAGAGCTCACAGAAGATTATGGAGAATGGGATTAGAGACTGGGGATTATCTCCTTTAGATCAGGGCCTATTATATCTTGGTCTTTGCTTCCTGAGGGCCTAGCACAATGCCCAGTACACAAGAGTAGGTACTTTATAAATACCTGCTGAAAAGTGTATATTGGAAAAGGGACTGGCTACTGGCTGTAACACTTTGATGAGCTGTTAGCACCCTACTGCTAAAAATGTTTTTTTTTTGGCTTATTTTCTGCAAAGGTTACCCAAAGTATGAGATGACTTTAAGAGTTATAGTGTATGGGGCAGCCAGGTAGCACAGCGAGTAAGGGGAATGCTGAACAAGTTGTGGTATATGCATGTTATGGAATATTATTGCGCTATAAGAAACGGGGAGCAGGCGGTCTTCATATTTACCTGGAGAGGCTTAAAAGAACTGATGCTGAGTGAGAAGAGTAGAACCAGGAGGAATTTGTACACAATTATGGACACAACATATGTGTGATGACCAACTTTGATAGACTGGACTTTTCTCAACAATGCAGGGATATAAGTCAATCCCAAAAGACTCATGATGGAGAGAAAAACGTGCATCCAGAGAAAGAACTAGAAAGAACTAAATTTATATCCAGGTGGAAGCAAAATACCTGATCTTTTTTGTTCTCTTATTTGATTTTATGTCCTCTATACCATTTTTCATCCCAGCTGGTACAATCCATCCTTATAACCTGACCATTGTATAATGTGAAAGTATCTACAGATCCTATACTTGATTATAAGACGCCATGGGGGGGGGAAGGGAGGGAGGAGGACAAAATGTGAAATTCAAGGAATTGTGGAATTGAATCCTGTAAATTAAAAGGAAACAAACAAATTAATAAATTAAAGAATTAATTAAAAAAAAAGAGCACTGGCTCCAGTGTTGGGATGACATATGGATCGAATCCGGGCTCAAACACTTATTACCCACCCAGAAACACCTGGCTGTGTAACCTTGAGCAAGTTAACCCCAATTGCTTAGGGGCGGCCAGGTGGCTCAGCGAGTAAGAGCACCGGCCCCAGTGTCCGGATGACCTGGGGGATCAAATTCGGGCTCAGATACTCAGCACCACACCCAGAAATAACTGTCCTTGTAACCTTGAGCAAGTTACTTAACACTGATTGCTTTAAAAAAAAAAAAGAGTTATAGTGTAGCTTTGCTTTAATTGTAAATCAATCAACAGTGATTTATTAAGCACCTAATATGTAATAGGCATTACACTTTTAGGCTCTGATAATATATAAAGACACAAAATCAAAATAAACAAGCAAAAATAACCCCCAACAACCCAAGACCAAACAATAATTCTTGCTCTCAATGAATTTACATTCTATAAGAGGAGACAAATGTGTGTACCCTAATAAGAATGTGCAGAATAAACATATAGAGAATATATACAAAATAAAAACAAGATAGTTTGAGAGGGGAGTGTACCATTAGTTAGGGAGGGGTTGGATCATGAAAGACTTCATGCAGAAGGTAGCAACTCAGTTGATTATTGAAAAAAAAAAAAAAGAGGAAGTCCCTGAGGTGATTTGAGGGATAAATGCACCAGAATGGTGAAAGGCCCTAGTGTCTCTGGCATATGCGAATTGCATTAAAGACCTGGAATTGTTTAGCCTGAGGAAAGAGAAATCTCAGCTGTGACATAAGAATAACATGGCACTGTGGAAAGTGCACTAACTCTAGAGTCAAAGGAGCTGAGTTCAAATTCCATCTTTAATAGACAGACTTCGGGCAAAAAATTTAACCATGCACCCCCTCCAATTTACTTCTCTATAGAAAGATGGAGTTGCATTAAATAGCCTCTATTGTTCCTTCTAATTCTATGTCTATGATGTAAGATTATGGAAGTTTGAAAAGCAATGTGGAAGAGGAATTAAATTTCTCCTCCTTTGGCCCCTTTGGCAAAATCAGGAATATAATGTAGAAGTTTTGGTGGCAAATTTGGATTTAATAGGGGATTAAAAGTTGGAGCTGTCTTAAGCAGCTTAATAGGAAATAATGAAGAGAAAAATGAGTAGAATCAAGAGAAATTTGTATCAGTAACAGCAATAGTATTTTAAGAACATCTTTGAGCAAATAAGTAATTTTGACTATTATAAATATTCAAATTAACTACAAAGAATATATAAAGGAAGACAGAACCTGCTTCCAGAGACAGAGCTGACAAATAAAAGCATGTATAAAATTATCTTACATGTAAGTGTATCATATATGTATATATACATATATATACACATATATTCCTTTGTATGTGTGTGGGTAATGGTAGACATGGGGGGAAGGGAAGAAAAAAAGGAAATAAAACATGATAATTTTATTATATATTTAAAAGGAATAGCAAGTTTTACATAATAGATTTGCAGTTTCATATACAATCATCTTTTCTGTTTATATCATATTATATTATAGAAATGCTTGTTTTATTCCATAAATTAGATTAAATTAAAAAATTTAAAAGGAAGTAATGAACTGCCCTTCTTTGGAGATCATTTGTAGGTCAAGCAGAAACTGAATGACCAAATGTCAGCTGTTATAATGGGAGTTTCTTATGGGTGGAAGATGAACTGGATAGCTGTTTAGTTCCCTTCCAACTCACAAATTCAGTGACTCTTTGAATCTGAACTTTGCTCAGCAGGGAAGAGTGAAACAGAAATATTTTGAACAGACTGATGTGACCAGATTCATGAATAAAAAAGATAAATCTGACAAATTCAGAAGGGGAGATAGTTGAATTGGGAAGGTTGCTTTAGGACTCTTTTAAAATAACAGTGATAATGAAAGTGATGGCTCTGGGAATAGATAAGAAATAATTGAGCTATTTTAAAGAATGAAACATAGGAATTGGTAACTAATTGGATATGAGAAATTAGGGTACAGGAAGAGTTCAAGATTTCAGACATGGAAGACAAGGTGAACAATCATGCCATTGCCAAAAACAGTGACGTTTCAAGGGGAAGCAGGGTTATGTTGGAACAACAATAAACTAAATGCTGGATTTTCATAGATACAGAAATTATAACATGACTTGGGCCAACACGGGATCTAGAAAAAGAAGTGCTAAAAAGAAAGAATGAGGTGATATTCACTATGTTACAAGAGGAACACAATGTATCCATATTTATGTGTATCTAGTCAATAGAAAGAATATCTTCTATACAGATGGGGAAGGGAAATTTAACAATTGCACCCATGATCCAGATAGAATTTCTTTTGAGATGAACTAATTTCTTTGGTTTAATATTGAGTCTTTGGTAAGAAATACTGATAAATGAAGATTAAAAAATCCTTCAAAAGTTTGCAAAAACTGGTGTTCAACATGGAAACAAATCTTACCAATCTTACAAACCCACTAGTTCTTGCATTGCTATTATCTGATTTTTCTTTTTTCCCCTGCTCAACCTTTTGTTCCTTATTGGAAAAACGAGGCTTCGTTTCTTTTTCCTGTTGATATAGTTCAACCCTTTAAAATCTGCCATTTTAAAGAAACCCAGAGACTGAAGCAAACTTGAAAGTGAAATACAAAGTTGTAATTCCATATGCAGTTTCTTTATCCATTTTCTAAAATCCTATTACTCTTTTCACAGTAACTGCAAGGGAGAATACATGCTTATGACCTTATAACCTATTCTTCCCTGGGGCTTGAGAACTTGAAAGGAAAGATCTCTCAGAATATATAGCCCCAGATATTAGAACTATTTCAACCACTCATGGAAGAAGAAGGTCTAAAGAATATTAATGAGAAAAATGGAATTCATATAGCATCATAGACCTTAAGCTGGAAGGAACCTTGAGGATCATCTAGTACAACTCTAATTTTACACCTCCTGTCACCATGCCTTTTTGAGACTGTCCCCAGTAATCAAAGCACATTTTCTTCTCATTCTCATTTCATAGAATCCCTAGTTTTCCAGAAGGATTAATTTGTATGTTATTTCCTTTGGGAATCCTTTCTTGATTTCCTTTTATTGTCATTGTTCTTTCATTTTTTTTCAGTCGTGTCTGACTCTCTGTGACGCCATTTGGGATCTTCTTGGCTAAAATCTGGAGTGATTGCATTTCTTTCTCTAGCTCATTTTACAGATGAGGAAACTCAGGCAAACAAGGGTAAGTGACTTGCAGAGGGTCATATAAGTAGTAAGTGTCTCAGGCCAGATTTTAACTCAGGAAGATGAGTCTTCCTGATTCTAGGACCAGTGAATATCCACTTTGCCATCTATGCTAGTATTCCCTCCCCCTCAAATTATCATGCTTTTATTCACTTGGTTATTTCTGCATGTTCCTAATAGGATGTAAGCTCTATGAGGTAATGCACAATTCTTCCTTTGCTCCCCAATGTATATATAGTGACTTGTACACAGTAATAATAATAATATGTAACACTTTAACATAAATGTTTTAAATAAGTTACTTGTCTTGATTCTCACATTATTCCAATTTTATAGAGAAAATAACTGAGGCTAAGTTACTTGCCCAAAGCCACACAGTTGTTAAGCATTTGAAGCAGTATTTGAACTCAATTTCTTATGGCTTCTAGTCCAATACTCTACCCACTATACCATCTAGTTGTCTGATATAAATAGATCTTTAATAAGTACTTGATGAATTAGATTGGATAAGATGAGGAAAATGAGGTACAGAAAGGTTGTCAATTTTTATTGCATGGAATTCAGATATTAAATATTTTACATTTATATTCTGGTTTCCATTTTACATATGAGAAGTTAGTTTTTCATACTTTAATATTTGTTTTTCCAGCTTACACTCCCGATATACTTTTGCTTGGATAGGTGACAATTTACTTAGTAAATGTTACTAAAAGAAATTATGAATTTGATTTTGATTTTTTACAGAAATAGAAATTATAAGATTCCTTGGGCAAACATGGCATTTAGAAAAAGGAGCAACAGAAAATAGAAAATGGATGACAAGTATTCATTATGGTCCTGGAGAAGTACACTCTTCATGGAGCACAATTATTGAATTAATAAGACATAGTTCTATCAGAAGGATTAATGCAGAATAATCAATGGATACTATAAGAGCACATTAGTTAAAATACAAATACTACTTAGCAAGAGAGTATGTAAAAAGGAACAGAGAAACAAAATTATTTGATAATTAAAGTCTGCAATATGTGGTTTTATTTTAAAAAAACACATTCTTTTAGAAAAATATTCCTAAAGGGACAAAGAAAGAATACAAAAAGAATGGGGTGGCTAGGTGGCTCAGTGAATAGAGCACCAGCCCTAGAATCAGGAAGACATGAGTTCAAATCTGGCCTCAGACACCTAATACTCACTAGCTATGTGACCTTGAGCAAGTCACTTAACCCCTACTGCCCTGCCTTGCCCCCTCCAAAAAGCAAAAGAAAAAAATGAATACAAAAAAGAAACTTAAAAAGTGATCAAAATAGAATAATTAAAAAAAACATACCAATAGCTTTTCAATAAGATCTTATTACTTTCCATTTCTTCTGAGTGTTGTTTTTTGTATGATATGACATGTTACAGACAGTCTATTTCTTCACACTTTTCAAAATACTGACTTGGAGTCTATCACATATTTCCCTTGGGGGCAATAGTGGCAATAATTTACTAAATGGTTTCTTTACAGGCTTCTCCATGTGCTCCATAAAGCAGCATAAATAAACAGCAAGATCTGTTCTAATGTGTTAATATAAAAATAGCTATTTATCAGTGCTAGTTTTTAACTATCAAGAAAAAACCTGCATTACTAGATAAAATAAAGCATTAGTAAAGCCTAGTTAATATTGGAGTACCAGTTTAATAGGACAACAGTTCATACTAGTAAACATTTATTGAGCACCTCCTTGGTTAAGAACATTGGGGCAGATATACAGTTTGGAAGCAGATATAAGGTTCAGAAAAGACATACCCCTACCCCTACAGAGCTTACTATTGAGTGGAGGAAAATAAGATAATTACATATGCCTGAAACAGAAAATAATACATGAAAGAGATGTAAAACAAAGCTGTTATGAAATCTTATCAGGACTAACTAGGAAAGCTTTGTTCAGAGTATTGCATTTGGATTTTACTTTGGCTTTGTTTAGGGATCTTAAATATACTAATTGTTGGGGAAAGAGAGACCCCAGAATTTGTCAATATCAGGAATGCTAGCTAAGTTTTCTCAAGAAGGACTTTCTAGACTCAGCAAGAACAATAAAATTCACAACAGGGAAAATAGATACCATGCACAGCTCCCTTGATCACTTTCCTAAGGTTGAATTTGTCAGGTGTCAGGTTTAGTGGGCAAAAGATGAAGTCAATTTTAAAAAGAATTAGTTTAGAGTGTCAGCAGGCAACTGGGCATGTGAAACTAACTCAAAGGAGGGATTAGGGCTAGAGATATAAGATATACATAGCTATATACACACATATAAAATATAAATAATATAGATACATCCCTGTGAGTATATATACATACATATATAGATATACCCATGTACATATGTGTGTATGTATGCACACACATATATACACACATGCATTTATTTACATATACCATTGGTAATCAATTTCTTAAATATCATGTTTGAATAGAAGAAATAAGTAGTTAATACAGAGAAAGAAAGGAAGAACTAAGTACAGAGGCTTAGAAAACACATTTTTCAGTGGTGGGAAGACTATGAATCAGCAAAGGAGATGTAATGGGAAGAAATGGGAAAATGGAAGGAGAATCAGGAGGGTCCAGAGCCATGGAATGCCAGGCAGAAGAATATATCCAAGAGAACACAGAGGGGTGGCCAGGTAGCACAGAGAGTAAGAGCACCAGTTCCAGTGTTGGGATGACCTGGGGATCGAATCTGGGCTCAGACACTTAGCACCCACCCAGAAACACCTGGCTGTGTACCCTTGAGCAAGTTACTTAACCCCAATTGCTTAGGGGCGGCTAGGTGACTCAGCAAGTAAGAGCACTGGCCCCAGTGTCGGGATGACCTGGGGATCGAATCCAGGCTCAGATACTTAGCACCACACCCAGAAATAACTGGCCATGTAACCTTGAGCAAGTTACTTAACCCCAGTTGCTTTATTAAAAAAAAGAGAGAGAACACAGAAGTCAATGGTGTGGAAAGTCAAAGAAAGGTCAAGGAGGCTAGGGATTGAGAAAAGAATATAGACTTTTTCAGTGAAGAGGTCATTCGTGACCTTGAAAAGAATAATTTCCATGGAATCATGAGGATGAAATAAATTATAAGGAATTGAAGATAGATAGATGATCAAATGATATGAAAAGGCAATTTTTCAGAGAAGAAATTAAAATAATTTATAGTCATATAAAAATGTTCTGAATCATTATAGATAAGAAAAATGCAGATTAAAAACAACCTTGAAATATCATCTTATACCTGCCAGATTGGCTAGGATGATAGAAGGGGAAAGAGAAAAATGTTGGAGAGGATGTAAAAAAGTTGGGACCTTAATTCATTGTTGGTGGAATTGTGAAATGGTCCAACCATTTAGGAGAGTGATTAATTAAGCCCAAAGAGTTATTAAATCCCCTATATTGGTATGACTGAGCAATACCACTACACATTCTATTTCCAAAGATGATTCGGAAAAAAAAGGAAAAGAACCTATGTGTTCTAAAATGTTTATAGAAGCTCTCTTTGTGGTGGCAAAGAACAGGAAATTTCAGGAATGCCCATCAATAGGGGAATGACTGAACAAGTTGTGGTATATGATTGTGAAGAAATACTACTATAATATAAGAAATGATAAGCTCAATGATTTTAGAAAAACATGGAAAGACTTGCACAAAAAATGAAGAATGAAATGAACATAACCAAGAAAACATTGTATACAGTAAAAGCTATATTGTTTTAAGAATGGCTTTGAGGGGCATCTAGGTGGCCAGTGAATAAAGCACCAGTCCTGGAGTTAAGAGGACCTGAGTTCAAATCCAACCTCAGACATTTAACACTTACTAGCAGTGTGATCTTGGGCAAGTCACTTAACCCTAATTGTCCTGCCTTCCCTCCTCCAAAAATAAAAAAAAAAGAATGGCTTTGAGCAAATAAGTTATTTTGTCTATTATAAACACACAAGTTAATTATAAAGGACACATGAATATATATTACATACATACACACACATACACTTATTTGTGCCTACTGATCTCTAGGGCGGGGGGAGGGAATGAAAAAGGAGAAAAAAACTATTTGCATGATAATTTTGTTATATATTTGAAAGGAATAGCAAATTGTTCATAGTAGATTTGCAGTTTCATGTATAATCATCTTTTTTATTGTACTATGTTATGGCAACACTTGTCTTCTTCCATAAATTAAAAATAAAATTTAAAAATAGTTGGACAGTGAATGATGAGGGAGTTAAGGAATTTGTTTTAGACAAGCTTTAGAAGTCTGGCAATGAAACTGAAGGTGCACAGCAACTAATTTGTGTAGAAGGGTCCAAAGAAACAGGGTCTCTCCCCTCAAGATGCTTACAATCTAGATGAGGGGATAAAACCTATATTCAAACAACCACAGTATAAATTATGTATATGGGAAACATCCAATATACTATGAAAGATTTGAGGAGGGACAGATGCTTTCACCTGAGGTGACCAGTGATACACTTTTATCAGGACTATAGCTTGAAAAATGAGATGAGTATAGGAAGAGTTATGAGGAAAGTCATCAGGAAAGTATTTTGGAAAAAACTAAGAAACAGTAGGGCAAGACTAGTGAGCAGTGTGAAATAAGTTTGGAAAGGTAATTTGGAGCCCTTTTATACATACCTAAGGAATTTATATAATATTTGATAAATATTTTATTTGTCTATTCATTTCACCTGGAAGCCTTACTATAGGCAAGGTATTATGGGGAATACAAAGACACGTGTGGCATAGTATTGACCCTTCAGAATCTTACAGTCTAGAAGAAGTGACAAATCCCACATATAAATAGCTAAAGAACAAGGCAGTATATAAATAAATATTTGACTCTAGAGATAGAGTACTTTTTTCTTTTACATTTTAATATATTTATTTCATTAAATATTTCCTAATTACATGTAAAAATAGTCATTAAAAAATTGAGGCCTTAATGCTCTCCCTCCCTCTCACCCCTTAATAAGATTACCTATCTTGTATGATATTGATATATAT
The DNA here is from genome assembly GCF_028583685.1 of Petaurus breviceps papuanus. NCBI lineage: Eukaryota > Metazoa > Chordata > Mammalia > Diprotodontia > Petauridae > Petaurus > Petaurus breviceps. The sequence continues at coordinate 35,980,232 of NW_027185712.1, forward strand.
TGTGAAGTCATGCAAAACATATTATCATATTTATTACCCATGTTGCAAAAAATACAAAAAAGCAACAAAAATAAAGAAAGTGAAAAACCATGCTTCAATCTGTACTCAGTTTGAGAGAGAACATTTTTGACTCGGGTTTTCAGCTGTGAACAGTTCAAATTATTTTGAGGTGTACAGAAAATATTTTCTATGTTGAGTGTCAAAATAATGTATACCTATACCTGTAGTCCCCATTGAGTGAAAATTTCTTTTTTTTTGTTGAGAAACAACATTTCACTCCAGTTTATTTACCAGTGCTAGTTAAGTAATAGAACTCTAATTTTGTATTCTAGTAATTTCCTAAATTCAGACGATGAAATCTCTTCTGAATTTGAACATTTGAGTTCATTCAACAAATCTTTATTGACCATATTCTATCACACATTCAGGGATCTTTAAATTTTGTGCCTAAGATGACCAACTGCAATTCCTGACCTTGAGGAATTTACACTCCAGGAGTGAGAGAAATAACCTATACACAGATAATATATGTGGTAGAATGTGATTAGGGAGAGATGAGATATGAAAACATGTGATGAAAGATAATCGGCTAAGGGAAAGCTAAGGAGCAGGGAACATAAAGTGCTGGGCCTTAAAAGAAAAGAAACATTTCTTCAGGTAGAAACTAAGATGACTGGAACTCAGAATGTACGAAGGGGAATGGGGAATGAATGCAGAGGTAGGTTGGAGAACTTGACTCTATGACAAGAAAACAAAAAGGCCACATGTTTGGATACCACTTGAGTTCATTAGGCTGGCAACTCTTCTTCATCTTTTAAATTGAAATCACTTAATCTGGAAGTCATTGGATAAAAACAAATATGCTATCCCATGGTGTCATGTGTACAGAGACCCTTTTCAATTTAATTATTCAAATATAATTACCCTCTAATGAAATAAAAGGGAAACAAAGTTTAAGATAAAGTCTGGTCTGCATTTGGTAGCATATGCCTATAATCCCAGCTACTGAGTAGGGTGGGGTAGGGTGATGTGGTTAGAGGATTTCTTTTTCTTTTTTTAAAGCAATTGGGGTTAAGTAACTTGCTCAAGGCTACATGGCCAGTTATTTCTGGGTGTGGTGCTAAGTATCTGAGCCTAGATTTTATCCCAGGTCTCCCGACTCTGGGGCTGGCGCTCTTACTCACTGCGCCATCTGGCTGCCCCTAAGCAATTGGGGTTAAGTAACTTGCTCAAGGTTACATGGCCAAGTGTTTCTGGGTAGGTGCTAAGTATCTGAGCCCAGATTCAATACCAGGTCTCCCAACTCTGGGGCCGGCACTCTTACCACCTGGCCACCCCTAGAGGATCTCTTGATATTGAGAATTCTGAGCTGTCACTTGGGTATGCATGAAGTCATGCAAAAAAAAACAACAAAACACCAGGTTCCCTAAGAACAGTCAAACAGGACCACGTCAGAAAGAAAAGTGTTTGTTGATTTAAACAATGAACACTTTCCAAAAAGAAGATCAGTGATATTGGCATACAGTTGCCCTAAACAGTTGCAAATTCATTTTGGGTCCTTTCCTGATTTTATTTCTCTTTGTAATTGCCTGTTCATTGAAGTGTTTAAATGTATGTGCTACCATTTTCTATCTTTATTTACAGATTTTGGCTGGATTTTTTTTAGGAATACATTTCCATCATGCATGGACACAGCTGTAAGTGAGGCAGCAACTTAGCGAATGCTTAAAAAGCAATCTTCCCAAATTTGGTGATAAGGTTATTGTACTGATAATATTACTTCCTAGTTACATCTTTTTTTTGTATTATCACAGGTTAATATTATAAAGTGTTTCCCAGCAGTGTATTGATCATGATGTAGGCAGCATACCCCACACAGAATGACAGTGTAAATAAATGACAGGACTAAAATGCTGCCTCATCTCAACAAAAACTCAAAATATAATTAAAGGCTACTGAAAAAAATATTAGCTTATTTATTAACTTATCCTATCTTTTCCTCCAACATGCTCTCAAAATTTAGTTTCTTCCGGGTATGAAGAGTTTAACTCTGATTTTAAAATCTATTATTAGAAGGGCTTCAAAAATTCAACCTAAGGGATAGTAATGATAGTAAAGATAATGTGCAAACGAGGAGACAATTATTATTTGCAAGTAGTTGGCAAATGAATCATGCTAGAATTTCATACATATTAAAAATGACTGTATTTAGAAGCTATGTTTCCAGTTTCATCTATGATATAATTGAATAATTATGTTATAAAATGACGACATTAAAATGTAATGTCAAAATATCTGTTTGTAGAAGGTAGCATAGTATATAGTATTAATATTATTATTAGCCATTATTTCTAAAGAATTTTAAGGTTTGGAAAGTATTTTACACATATTATTTTATTTGCTCCTAAAATCAACCCAAAAATTGAGGTGCTGTTATTACCCCCAGAGTACCACAAGATAACACAGATATTAAAGATCTGAGGTAGGATTTGAACTCAGGAATTCTTGACTCTAAACATGGTGATCTGCCTACTCTACTTACTTTATTTCCTCTAGAAATCTTAAAAGAATCCTTAATTATAGTCACAAATCTGAATTCTGCCTCTCAGTTAACATATCAGTTCTGCTACTTACTAGTTCTGTGACCTTAGGCAAGTCCCTTCACCCTGTTTGCCTCAGTTCTTCATCCATAAAAATGAGATAGAGAGGGAAATGGCAAATCACTTCAGTATCTCTGCCAAGAAAACCCAAAATGGGGTCACAAAGAGCCAGACACCACTGAAGAACAACTTGTTGTGTGATTCTGGGCAAGCGCACTGCCTTGTCTGGGCCTCATTTGTAAAATAAGGGCATTAAATTGTATTGTTATTATTATTATTTTGGAGGAGGGAAGATAGGGCAATTGGAGTCAAGTGACTTGCCCAAGGTGACACAGGTAGTAAGTGCTAAATGTCTGAGGCTGGATTTGAACTTAGGTCTTCCTGACTGCAGGGCTGGTGCTCTATTCACTGTGCCACCTAATTGTCCCATAAAGTGGATTATTGCTAATTTATTTTTCAGTTCTAAATTCTGTGATACTATGACAAAGTTCATAAATCAACAAACACTTAGGCATATGCTATGTGCAGAAAATTGGACTGGGCACTGAATGGTTAAGAAGATAAGCAGGAGTCTATGAGACCTTTGAGAACAAGGATGGATTTGCTTTTGTCTTTGCGCGCATAGTCCCATACATTATGACTATAACAGCCTTGACTATATCTGGTGCTCAAGAAATATTTGTTGAATTCAATTAAGCATGATCTGTACCTTTGTGAAGTTTATAATCATACAAAGTAGATAAGATATGCATTCAAATTACCACACTGCAAAATAGAACATGGGGAATTTAAAAAGAAGAGAGATCACTTCAATCTTGGGAAAAAAGGAGATGGTGAGAAGATAATCAGAGAATGAATGTTTCATGATGGAGGGTTTATTTGAGTTGTCTTTTCAATAAGCTATATGGGATTTTGGCAGGTGCTGGGCAATCCATGCATAAGGAATATTATGAACAAAGATATAGAAATAGACAGTGTTAGGTATGCTTGGGGAACAATGAATATTTTAGCATTGCTAGAGTGTAATATATGTAAAAGGAATTTGTGAGAAATAATGGCTTAAAAGTAAAATGGAATCCAATTGCAGAGGCATTTTAATAATAGACTATTGAGTTTGGGCTGCACTTAGCTGATAATGGAGGAACCACCAAAGATTTCTGGTAAAAAAAAAATGTCATATCATTGAGCTAACTGTTAGGGAGATTAATCTGGCAGTGATTTGTCTGACAGATTAAAAGAAGGATTGACTAGGCAGAGCAACCAGTTAGGCCACTATTACAAAAATTTAGCAAGAAGTAATAAAGTCCAAAATGTGATTAGTTGAAGTAGGAATGGGAAAAAAGGATAATTATTCAGGGATATTTCCGGATCAGAATTAGCAGGACATGGCCAAAGATTTTATGGAGGGCAAAAAAACCCACAGAATTTTGTGAGGTTTCAATCATAGCTCACTAGGAATATTATGGCTAACATTAATAAAAGTAGGAAAGTTAAGAAGAGGACCAGGTATTGGGAAAAAGGGACTAAGTTTAGTTTCATCACATGGAGTTTATAGTGCTGAGCTTCCAGGGCTTTATGCCTACATGCAAATGGAAATTTGGGTCTGTGTCATATGACCAGCAAGATTGTGGTTAATCACTTTTTTTCAAAGCCTTTCTGGGCTTTGTTCCTTACACAGGTTGGGCTCCTTTCACTCATTGTGAGTTTTTCTTGGCTTTCCAAGTCAGAGACAATCATCTCAAAGCACATTTAGAAGGATGACTATTTCTTCAACTAAAAGAAAGAAAAGAATTCTTAGATATTTTAGAACATATGATGAATGGGTAAAAATAAAACCCAACAACAAAAATACTTGGGACCAAGTAAACATAATTTCATCAAGTATATTACTAAGGTTAATGATGGGAACAAGTAAATTACTGAAAATAATTTACATACAAATAGAATCTATTAAATGACTAAGATAAAAAAATTTCGATAGAATATGTTGAAAAAAATGATAAAAGTTTGCACCATGAAGATTTGTATATGGAAAATGAGGGGTGTATGATGGTAATTCAAGGCAAAGTCAGTGTCACTAGAAATTAAAGTTGGGCTATTTTTAAGAAATCTGTCTTAGTCTAAACTATATTATATGATTATTCAAATCTTCACAAAATACAAGGGCATTTTAATTATGATGGGTTAGGTAGGCCAATTGAATTGGGATAGTAAATATTATTCATGTTAATACTTTTTTAGAAACTAATGTTAGAAACAAAAACATGATTTAAAATACTCTGATAGCTTGATTTTATAATATCTTCATTGTATAGGTAGACTACTTGTTAAGCAATGAATAGTATAAACCAAATTATCCCTGATATCAATAGAAGATTAGTACAGAGTTGACATGAAGATGTAAGACAACATTTACTAAGACATATACAGGAATAATTTCTGGGAAAATAAGTCACTGAAATAAAGTATGCAAACTAGTTAAGTAGCATACTGTGAAATAAGACAACTAGTTTGTTAAGATTTTATGGTAGAAATGATCATAATCATAGAATCAAATGATGAATATAGGATTAAATTTTGAAAATGTTGATAAAATTAATAAAAATTTTAAAGTCAGCAGAAAAAGTAAGAACAATCTTTCTAGAAGACATTGTTGCTTGTTTCAGTTGTGTACAATTCATCACACTGTTTGGGGTTTTATTGGCAAAGATAACAGGGTGGTTTGCCATTTCTTTCTCCACCTCATTTTAAAGATGAGGAAAATGAGCAAACAGTTAAATGACTTGACAAGGGTCAAAACACAGTTAATAAGTATGTGAAGCCAGATTTGAACTCAAGCCTTCCTGACTCCAGCCCTGGTACTACTTAAACAGAAAACTTAAAACAAACACAACAGCAACAAAAAAAATCTAGTGTTTTCCTTAGCTGTTATCCTAAAATACTGGAAACTCATAGAAAAAAAAGTCCAACTTTTTATGAGATTTTTTTTTCTAAATCTTTAAAATAAGAAGAAATGACAACACAGTTGACCTTATGAAGGAACACTCAATAACAGATCACTGATTAAAGTAATGCCAATTAATTCAATGAAAGTATCTCATTCTTAAACTCATTTAATCAACCAACAAGCATTTGAACATCTCTTGCATGTTCAGTACCGTGCTAGGTGCAGAAAATACAAAAACAGTAAAACTGTTATTACTCACAAGATTTTATTCAATACACATTTATTAAGCCTCTTTCATGGTGCCAGTTACCACATGAGGCACTGAAAATAGATAAAAAAGATATAACACATATCTTGATTTCAAGGAGTTTACAAACTAATGGAGTAGAGTATATAAACATACACACACACACCAACAAATTATGATACAAGAGAGAATGTGGTAAGCATAAAGGAAAAGTCTAGACAAAATAATATGAAATAAAATGAAGGGTGGAGGAAATCGCTCTCACAGGGAGGGTGAAATGATGAGGGAAGGTTTAATAGTAAAGGTAGACTCTGGTTTGGGCCTTGAAAAGGAGGGGCTTACAAGGATGGAAATATATTGGTTAAATTGGACTGGGGTGGAAGGCCTCTCAGTGATGGGGTAGGACTGAGTAGAACAGAGAGATCATTGACCAGAAGCATGCTACATTGGATAGAAGACTTACTTTGTAATCTGAGAATCTGAGTATAAAAAAACTTACTACTTATTTGTTGCTGTACAGTTCATTTAACCTCTTTGGGTGTCAATTTCCCATCTACAAAATGAAGAAATTTAGGGCTTACATCAACCAATCAACCAACAAGCATTTTAGTGCCTACTATTGACAGACACTGGGCTGGATACTATGTAAATAAATGTAAAAGTGAGAGTCCTTTCCCTCAATGGGCTTGCATTCTATTATAGATTTATAGAAGAGTGAACACATAGATATTTGTGTTTATAAATAGATACTAATATCTAATGAAGAGATTGATAGATATTGCTATATAGCTAACATCTATATGCACACTGATATAGATGTTAGCTGTATATTTATATCTATCATATCTACACACAGTTACACACATATGTATATATACTTTTCTGTAAACTTCTGGTTGAAAGTAAACTCATTGAGGACATCTGTATAGGTATCCATACACACTCTTTCAGTATCAATATCCATCTAATATGTATATCAACATATGTATATATACACACAAACATATATACATACATACACACAATAAAAGAACAGTGATAAGGGTTACTAATGACTGAGAAAATAAAAATAATTGTTTTCTTAAAGGGGTGACATTTGGATTGAATCTTGAAAGGAGCTAGGAGTTCTAGGAGGTTTAGGAAAGGGAAGAGCATTCTGGGTTCAGGGTATATATAACCTGTGCACCGACAGGTAATGGTATCTCCTATATGGGGAAAAGCAAGTGGACCAGTGTGTCTTGTGGGTAGAGTGAATGAGGGGGAATAATCCATCTGGAAAGAGGGACTAGAATCAGATTTCTAGGGAAAGGGACAGGAATAGGCGTAGTATAGCAAACTCCTTCCACCAAAGTAGGTAAGTAAACTTCTCTCCAACTAAGACAATTATCTAGAGCAATGAGAGGTCAAGAGATCTGTCCATGGTCATCCTGCCAATATGTGCCAGAGCTGGTAGAACTTGAATTTGAAATTTTTTTACTCTTAAATCAGAGTTCTCTCCATTAAGCCAAAGAAAACATGGGGGTTTATATTTTGTTCTAACAGTGATGAGGAGCCATTGAAGCTTCTGAAGCATGAAAATGGCATACTCTAGGCACATTAGTTTTGTAACTGGGGACAATGAACAGCAGAGAAGAGACACTAGATGTAGGGAGACCATTTTGGAAGTAATATATTGCAATGGTCTAGATGAAAAGGAGATGAATGTTTGATCTAGGGAGGTAAGCATGTGAGTGGAAAGAAGATGGATATGAGATATATTATACAGACAGAATAAAAATAAAGCTGATCAGAAACAATTGCTATCATTTTGGCATCCCTAAATCTAAGAAACTAAAAAAATAGGTTCTATAAATTTTACTACTCTACCCTATACAGAATCCTAAGCCAAATATTAGCCCTCTGTGTTTGCTTCATAAAATTTTTTTTAAAAAATCAAAAGGTCATGTTGGTGAAGATGAGTGAGAACTAAAAGAGAGGAAAAAGGGATGCAAGAGATTTTTACTTTATCTTGCAAGTAGTAATGGTACAAAAAGAGTAAAAAATGACCTAACATCATACCTTTCCTAAGAGACTAAGGATAAGGTGACTATGTAGAGTAGGTGGTACCATAAAGACTCAAAGGATATTAAGAAACAGTATAAAGAAAAACAGGAGGGGGAACCAAGATGGTGCAGTAAAGGAAGGGACTTACCTGAGCTCTCCCCCAAACCCATCCATCACCATTAAATAATGACTCTAAATAAATTTTATAGCAGCAGAACTGACAGAAAGACTGAGTGATACCATTTTCTAGGCCAAGACAACTTAGAAGGTCAGCAGAAAGTTCTGTTGTATCAGGGTAAAAGAGAAACCTAGACCAGTGAGTGGTATGCCAGTGCAGACTAGGCCCCAGCAAACCAGGAGCAGGCCTCATGGAAACTGAATCCATGGCAGCAGTGGCAGTTTCCAGAGAACTCTCAATACAGAGATGGCAAGGGGATCAAACAATAGGTCTGAAGGAGATTTACAAGAGTCCCTTTGCTGGCACCAGGGGCAAGACTCTATTGCATTGTCTCTACTTGGCTATGGGTCACTGTCCTGGGTGCCTGTGCAAGGAAGAGCAAAGCTTGTGGCCACAAAGGAGCAGAGATCCTGATCACAGTTCCAGTGTTCAAAAGAATGCTTGTGGTCACTCATGAACCAGTGCGCAGTACAGTAGAATAGCAACACACCTCTCTCTAGATCATACCACCTTGGAAGAACCAAAAGTTTACAGGTCCCCAGAATTACCTCTGAAAATAGCTACACAAAAACCTGAAGCTTGGGATAGTGCCCTCTCCACTTGGGAAGCCAAGTCTCACTTTAACATAGAGTTAAAAATCAAGAATGGGGTTGAAAATGAGCAAACAAGATAAAAGAATTCTGAACATAAAAAGTTACTATGGTGAAAAGGAAGATCAAAACACACACTCAGAAGACAGCAAAGTAAAAATTCCTATAACCAAAGCCTCAAAGAAAAATATGAATTGGTTTCAGGCTATGGAAGAGCTCAAAAGGAATTTTAAATAATCAAGAGAAGTAGAGGAAAAATTGGGAAGAAAAAGAAGAGTGATGCAAGAAAATCATGAAAAAAAGAGTCAACAACTTGGTAAAGGAAGCACAAAAAAAATACTGAAGAAAATAACACCCAATAAAACAGAATAGGTCAGTCAAATGGTAAAAGAAGCACAAAAATCCAATGAAGAGAAGAATGACTTGAAAAGCAGACTTGGCCAAATGGAAAAGGAAGTACAAAAACTCACTGAAGAAAATAATTCCTTAAAAGTTAGAATGGGAAAGTGGAGAAATAATAAAAAAATCAAAAGAATGAAAACTTGAAGAAAAATGTGAAATGTCTCATTGGGAAAATAGTTGACCTGGAAAACAGATCCAGGAGAGACAATTTAAGAATTATTGGACTACCTAAAAATCATGATCAAAAAAGAGCCTAGACATCATTTTTAAAGAAATTATTAAGGAAAAATGTCCAATATCCTAGAACCAGTGGATAAAATAGAAATCTAAAGAATCCACCTATCACCTCCTGAAAGAGATCCCAAAATGAAAACTCTCAAAGGAAAATTTTAGTCAAATGCTAGACCTCCAAGATCAAGGAGAAAATACTGCAAGTAGCCAAAAAGAAACAATTCAAATATTGTGGAGCCACAGTCAGGATGACACAAGATTTAGCAGCTTGAATAGATATTCTATGAAATAGAAGATTCCTGATGAAAAGACCAGAGCTGAAGGGAAAATTTGACTGTCAAATGCAAGACTCAAGGGAAGCATAAAAAGGTGAACATTAAAGGGAAATTGTAGGGGATTTAATAAGAGTGAACTCTTTTTTTAAGCAATTGGGGTTAAGTAACTTGCTCAAGGTTACACGGCCAGGTGCTTCTGGGTGTGATGCTAAGTATCTGAGCCCGGATTCGATCCCCAGGTCATCCCGACACTGAGGCTGGTGCTCTTACTCACTGAGCCACCTGGCCACCCCTAAGCAATTGGGGTTAAGTAACTTGCTCAAGGTTACACGGCCAGGTGTTTCTGGGGCTTAGTGTCTGAGCCTGGATTCAATCCCCAGGTCATCCCGACACTGGTGCCAGTGCTCTTATTCACTGTGTTACCTGGCCGCCCCAAGGCTGAACTCTTTACATTCCTACATGAGAAGATGATACTTGTAATTCATAAGAACTTTCTCACTATTAGGGAAGTTAGGAGTATATATAGACAGAGGGCATAGTTGAGAATTGCATATGAAGGTGTGCTATCTAAAAAAAATAAAATTAAGGAGTAAGTGAGAAATGTAGTGGAAAAAATGGAAATGGAGAGGTAGAATGGGATAAATTATCTCACATAAATTAGTTAAGAAAAATAAGCTTTTTTTAGAGCTATTTTTAAGAAAGTTAAGAAGAAAAAGCACACCAACATCTAACCCTCCCATTCTCCCCTATTGCCCAGTCCTCAAGCATCCATCAAGGAACAGTAAATTGTGGAATAAGTATGAATAGACTACAAATTATTGACAATTAATGTACTTCTTTCATCTTCTGCTAAGCCATTTTGATTTTGTATATACAATATATCTTATATCCATCTTCTTTCCACTCATATGATCACCACCCTAGTTCAAGCATTCATTTCCTTTCCATCTAGATCACTGCAAACCTCTTAAATAATTTCCCTGCATCTAGTTTCTCCCTTTTCCCATCCATTGAACCCAGTTACTAAACTAATGTTCCTAATGCATGCCATTGGCCAGACATGCACAACATAGTGTCCATGGGCTACTTGCAGCCTGCCAAAGGATTTTGGGTGGCTTGAGAATAATATAGTGTTGCCACTGCCCAATCTCCTCTTTGTCATGTGACCTGAGCCAACTTACCATTGTCAGTCTGTCTGCAGTTTAACCTCTCTGAGGCTCAAAGAAGTTTAACCTATTTTAATTTTGGCTCCTACCTACTGCCAAGTTGTGCAGATCTGCATAGGCATTACTATCTCAACACACCTCAAACCAAATGAATTCATGTTTTCACCAAATTTTCCTCTTGTCTCTAATTTTTCTTTCTGTTAAAAGGGCCACTTTCTTTCTAGTCACAATCTTAGAATCATTCTTTACTCTTTTCTCCCTCTCTTCCTCTCCCTCTCATTGGGTAGGAAGGTGCATGTGGAGGGGGAAGGGGCATTAATAGATTGCCACTAAAGTCCCTTTATAAATCCATGCTCTTTTGATCCCTAAACCCTTTCAAGGTTCATGTCAAATCTTATCTTAGAGAAGCTTTTCATGATGCCCTGAGGGGTTAATATCCCATCAAGGGGTGGGGGAGGGGCAAGCAGGAGGGGCAGGACCACAAATAGAAATATTTGTCTAGTATTATCTTTTTAACTAATGTGTGAATATGTATACCCACAGCAAAATGTAAACTCCTTAAGGGGTAGGGCAGTCTTTTCTTGTATTTGTTTTCCAGGTGTCTAGCACAGTGCCTGGGGTAAAGCAGTCTCTAATATATGCCAGTTGATTGATTACTGAAACATAGGCCATTCCATCCAGAAGTCTACAGTCTTGGAGAGATAAGATATGGACACAAATAAACTAACAAATCAGAGGCAGTGCAGTGCCACCAGGGGGCACACACATTATTCCAAGATATCTGCTCATTAAAAGAGTTTGATTTCATAGCACATGCTCAACCTCAAGCACATTTAATGGATATAAATACACATCTGCAATCTAGTCATGCTCTCCCTATCCCCATTATGGGAAGAAAAGAGAAATAAAGTTAAATGGAAGCAAACATTCTTAACCATAAAGTTAACCAGTCTCAAGTCTCCAAGGTGATGCCTTCAATGATAAATCTCTGCAGAAGGTCTACTATGACACAAGTTATCAACATAACTTGAGTAGTTATATAGGGCACAACACAAGGGAATGATTTTCTGAAATACCTAGCACAGCTTCTTGCATATTTAAATGCTTGCTTAGTTCTTGATTAAAAGTCACAAAAGTATAGCAATATGAACATATATTGCGATAAATGCGTGTATATATGTATGGAGAAATATTTATTAAATGAGAAAAAAAACCCAGAATCCTTTTAGTGACCACCAGTGCAAAGGAAGATGAACATTAATTGCCAATTATTTGTATTCTCTTCATATTTATTCCACAAACTGCTGCTCTTTCTTGGATGACTGAGGACTGGGAGTAGAGGCGAATGGGAGGATTAGATGTGGGTAGGTTTTTATTTTTTCTCACTCTCACTTCCTTAAAAATATCTATTTTTTTTATGAGTCTTTATTATCTCTGCCACTCCTGCAACTTCCTGTCATTGGAAATATTAAAAAGGGAAAAAGAAAACCCTTATACCAAAGAGACATAGTCCATACAAATAAATCCCCACATTGTCCATGTTAAAAAAATGTGTGCTTCATTCTGCACTTTAAGTCCATCAGTCTTCTGGTAGTAGGTGTATATCTTTAGTCCTCTGGATAACATGGTTCTTTGTTGCATTGATCAGAGTTAAAAAAAAAAACTAAAGTTGTTTTTCTTTATAGTATTGTTTAACACCCTTTTATTCTTCCTGGCACTGTCAACTACACTCTTGGGGCATGGTCACCCTATCCTTAGTTTCCTAGGAAAGGTATGATGCTACATCATTTTTAACTCTTTTTGTATTAACACTACTTGTAAGATAAAAGGCAAAACCTCCTGTGCCCCCTCTCTTACCTCTTCTCTATGCCATATCTTATCTTCTCCAATCTGACCTTTCCTTTTTATTATTAAACAAACACAGAGGGCTAATATTCAGGGTAGGATTCTGTGTAGGGAAGTGTAGTAAAGCTAATATGAGAACCTAGTTTCTTACATTTAGTTACTTAACAAGATGATGCCAATTGTTTCTGATCAGCTTCATTTGATACCATTGCAAAGTCGCATTGACATCAAAACATTTTTCAAATGTTCACTTATCCATAAAATCAAGTCAGTTTCAGAACTGCAGCAGTGTTCAATGTAATATTGAGCCCAGACATTATAAATGATGCATACCAAGACTTGTCAATGGTTCTTGTCTGGTTTGACAGAAACTATTTAAGAATCAAAGAACTGTGGAGCTGAAAGAACCTTGGAAATTATAATTTTACAGAGAAGGCAACAGAGGCTCAGACAGGTAGAGTGACATCTAAATTCCCACTACTAGATAGTGGCAGAATTGGGAATAAAACAGAAGTTCTTTTCCTACTAGCTCCTGAATCTTTTGACTACCTCATGCTGTAGGTTGCTTCTCAAAACCTCACATTTTAAAATGCACTAAAAAAGAAGTGAAAAAAAAGAATATATAAGTTTGTTTTCAAAATACCATTTATACTCTTCTTGACTCTATTTTATCTTAGAATTGGGTACTGGGAAATTTTAATTGTGCTTATTAGGTCTGCTTTCCATCCAGCCAATGTTCAGGTTAAACACATTAATTTTCATGAGTTTTCCTTAGAATTTTGCTATTGTTGTTGTAGTTGTTTGTGTGTTTGTTTCATTTTTTTTCTTTCCTAGGGAAGTATTTCAAATCCAGTTTGAAAGGATGGAGATTTTGGAGAAGTAATTTTAAATTCATTGTCCTTAATTCAGAGTTTGAATATATGTGTTCTTCAATGTAAAGAGAGTTATCAAGTTAGTCTTCCACTGGTATCTATCCTTTCTCTTAGGGTCATTACCAAGAGGGTTGATGTGTTCTTGTTTTGCAAGTTGGAACTCATACATACATTTTCCAACAGAAGCAACTCGAGGTTAGTTGCTATTGAAATAGTACCATTAACTTTAGAATTTGGGTTCATTATTACTTGGAGGATGGTGTGGGATGTAGCCTAACCAGTGGTATATAAATGTAATAATGTTGCTATTTAAAATACTTATTTAACAATTATTCTATGTAAGGCCCTGTGCTAGGCCCCCAGATACAAAGATGAGAAATTATATATCCTTCCAGCAGCTTATAATTTAACATGAAATAGGGATCTCATCATTAATAAATGGAACATGACAGAGGAAGTAAATTCTTTAAAAGCTAATTGTATTTTCAAATGTAAATGTTAGAACTCCCAACATTTATTTACATGATAGATCAGTCATAAATTACAAGTTCTTAAATCAGATACTCCCTGTAAGCAAAAGTGGAAATTGATTTAATGTTCTATGCCTAATGTACCAGGTACACTGATAGCAGTGGGTCTCAATACCTATGGAACCCTTAGTCTGAACATCACTTGACTTGCTATTTACCTTGGCATAAAACAGCAACAAGAAGTTGATGAGGCTGAGTAAGAAACACGCAGATCTTAGATAGGGTTACCTTAGGTGTCAGGCATTTGTAAATGGTTAGTGAAAAATCACATTTTCATTTTACTTTTAATTTGATCTTTAGCACAACTCCCTTCCCTCCCCCCTTGTAGCCTGTTGTAATCTCTGGTACCATTAAAATTTACATTGCTGCTTTCAACTAATGTTGAGTTCATGCTCCCTTAACTGCAAATCCATTATAAAGTATATTTGAGGAAATTTCATTATACTTTTCAAAATACTTTGGGACCAAATCTGCACTTAAATGGAAAATACACTCCCATTGTCCAGTTTTCAAGTATATGATCTCAGTTTGGCTCAGAATAAATCCTCAGTCTTATTTAGTACATCTCTTGCTATAAAACCACTTAGTACTGGCACTAAAAAATATTTTATTTCTCCCTTGGGTGGAAATGAGTAATTTTTACATTGTTTCAATGCTCTCTTTTTCTTCTATTTTTTTTTAAAGTTCCTAACACTGAGTCTTTCTATAAGGTTTTAGAACAAAAATAAAGACATGTAACAGGTAAACGATTACACATTAAGCTAGTTTTCAATTTTGTTTATTTGTTCAAGAAGAATGAACTGTGACACAAAGAAATAACTTGAAAAATTTCAGAAAGTGCTTTGGCATTACCATCAGCTGAAGAAAAAAAAATACACACAGGATCACTAAGGGTTCTCTCTACTTTGCTAGAAGTTGTTTCCAAAGAACCATCCCATGGTGCGGAACTCTGCGTAGCCCTTTTTCTATTTATGTTTCATTATCTTCCAATACCACACATGTGCAAGAAGGTAAACTGTCGCTTCTTTTGTTTCATATTCTTTGATCAGCCCTGAAACTTGTGGTGCATAAAGATATGAGTTTATCAGAAATAAATCCCTCGGTTCATATATGGTGGACATACTGTGGCATTTCTTGGTGCTGTAACTTTCTCTTCAACCCTCATCAATACTCCCCAAGGTTTATTTTTTCATTGTTTTACAAATGAATTCCTCTGCCAAAGGAAGTGTCTTTTCTGGTAATACTTAATACGATTCTCTTTGATTTCACACAAACTTATTCAGAAACACAAATGAGCTCCCCTAAGATGTGCTCTGATCCTTTTGAGAACTAAGGCCAGTTTCCTATTGGAAACAGCCAAACTCCTGCTTATCTGGAAGTATAATGATATCTTTAATGTTTATACGTTTTTCATTAAGAATTCTCGTATTCTGTCAATTGATGGAATAGTACCACCCAACTTCTGTGTGCAAGGTAGAGGCAGAATTTGCTGAATTGGGATAAGGAGGGAAACCATTGACTGAGCAGAGCAAAGCAGTCCTCATCTCTATTCATTTGTCCATTATTTCATGCTACCTAGTTCTAGCACTTGAATTGTTGTTTAACATTTCATTTATCTGTACTTTTTCTCATCACAGACTGTAGGCTCCTTGAGGTCAGGGATAATATATTAGACTTTGTGCCTCGTAATACATCCATTAAAATATTTTCCTGTTTTTCTATAATGTATGGGAGAATTAAATTTATTTTGAAATATTTTAGTTTTTAAAATTAATGGTTCTTAAGTTCCTTTTCTTTTTAATGAGTAATCAACAACAAAAAAGTCTTCTCTAAAGCAGACTAAGAAATTTTGCATTTACTTTTTCAATATTTCAAGGATCTGTGATTGTGACGTGATGAAGAACCCTCTCTAATAACACAGATTACAAAACACATATGCCTTAGCAGATAACTTTCTTCAATCAGTCATTCATCTTGCTTTTATTAAATGTTTTATATATGCCAGGCATTGTCCTAAGCACTAAAGTTATTCTTTCTAAAAACAAATTAACTCATCTACCAGCATACATTTTTTTTTTCTAGCAATGAACCACTCCAAAATTAGCTTGCATGGTCCTAGAATGATAGATATACATTTTATTATCAAGTTCATGTTCAAAGCCTTTCCAACTTGACAAATTCTGCTAGAGGTTGCATCCATTAGCATAGGTGAATGGAATCCAGAATTACTTGTAAGCAACAATAAATTTTGAAATGTGCCTTTAGTGGAAGTCCCCTTCCTACATGAATGAGATCGTACTACTTGAGATATGTGTCAAAACCAGAACTGAACCCAAGTCTTTCTGATTTTCGAGGCTAGTGTCTAGCCCCTACAAAAGGGAAAGAGAAAAAGGCACTATTCAGTGTCCAGTATCTACTTTCAACAGGTAGTCAATATCAAGAGTAGCTATTTGGTGCTGGGCTTGGAGTGAAGAAAACATGAGTCCAAATCCATCCTCAGATATTTACAAGCTGTGTATCTCTGAGTGAGTCACATAAACTCTGTCTGCCTCAGTTTCAAAGATCATTTCTCCCATAAAGAGGGTAAAGAAACAAGAGAAAAACCTTAATTTTGGCTAAAAATCCAAAATACTGGCTTCATCTTCTAACACATATGCAAAACTAAACACTGCTAGCTGGATACTGAAGGATGAAAAATGGATTCAATATAGTTTAGTGGAAAGAGCTCTGGGGCTTGAGACCATGAAATTTGGAAGACTGACAATGCCATAAACCATGATCAAGTTGTCTAATCCTTGGGCCACAATTTCCATGGTAAGTACCAATTTCTATGGCCTTTTTTAAGGTATCAAGCACACAACATAGTTGTGTCATACTGTTGTCTCATTGGCTCACATAAGTCAATTTTGCATGTCCTCTGCACACAGAATGTTCTTCTGGGGCTGAGATCAGGCCCTAAAGGACAGACAGACCTGTGTTTAAGTCCTATCTTTGTCTCTGTGCTTTGTGAATTTGGGCAAGTTCCATTATCACTAATAGTTTAATCATCTATAAAATGGGTCTAATGATACTTAATACTACCTGTAAGGAAGTCACTTTATAAACTTTAATGCATTGTACCTTTATAGTCAATAGAATAATCTGTATTACATAATAACTAGCTCTTTCTTCCTGCTTTAAGGAGTTATCAGCAAGTAGAGGAGGCACATACAAAAATGTGCATTTATAAGCAATAGGGGCAATTACTGAGCTGTAGTCATAGGAATGAGATCCTGATAATGACAAAGATGATTTTTAGTAACAATAATAACAACAACAGTAATATTTAGTTTGGATGGTGCTTTCAGTTTTGCAATGTGGTTTTATAAATATTATTTTATTTGGTCCTCTAAATGACACTGGGAGGTAGGAACTATGATTATAGCCTGCATTTTATAGATGAGGAAACTGAGGCAGACAGAGTTTATGTGAATCACTCAGAGATACACAGCTTGTAAATATCTGAGGATGGATTTGGACTCATGTTTTCTTCACTCCAAGCCCAGCACCAAATAGCTACTCTTGATATTGACTACCTGTTGAAAGTAGATACTGGACACTGAATAGTGCCTTTTTCTCTTTCCCTTTTGTAGGGGCTAGACACTAGCCTCCAACCCAGAACGACTTAGGTTCAATTCTGGTTTTGACACATACTAAGTGACTATAGAAACTTAACCTGTTGCCTTCTCAAGTAAATCTCTAGGATAAGATACTTCAGGTGAGTTGCCAAATTGCATTTTTTCTTTTTAGGTTGCTTCCATATCATGAGATCTCCCATCAGTGAAATCATATATCCTGACCCTTTCTCTTTAAAAAACAAAAACAAAAGGTACAGTTATGAAACAAAATATCTGGAAACCTCATTAGTTTCTCATTTATTTATTTAATTTATCTATGTTTTTGTTTACTTATTTATATTTTAATGAGAAAAGTCAACTCTTTGGGAAGAAAGCCAGCAGCTAGCCAGTTTGGATTTGACTTTTAGAATACACCTTTTAATAGTCTATTTTGACACAAAATGCCTTTGGGGAAGTCACTGTGTCATGTATATTTTCATTACCATTACAAATGGAGCTTAGACTTTAATGTTTGAAAATGCCAATTCTGTTGATGGAAAAAGAAAGAAAACCATAATTTTAAGCAATAAAGACATTTTAAAGCTATCATTAACTATGGAACTTTAATTATAATAGAACTTATGCATATACATATATAACAACATACATATATTCAGAAAAAAACTATTTAAATATCAATTTTGAACTCACTGATAGTTCTAATAAGATTTGGGTTAATATTCAACAGCTGATTTAGGGGTTTATCCCCAATTCAGAAATAAATTTAGTGAATGCATATGGGTTGACCAATATGGAAGAAGCTTTAGAAAATTCTAATGAGGAAGAATTTCTGACTTAAAAGAGGTCACATTTTGGCAATCACATTATTTCTTACATCAGCCTAAATTATTCCATAATAGAAATTTCAATTTGATAGAACTTGCAGATTTATGCACCATGTAGCAGAGAACCCATGTCATTACAGCTCAACTTCTATCAATGTTTGGACAAGATAAGAATGGATTTGCATTTTTAATAAGAGTTCCATATCTTGATTTCTTTTTTGATGCTAAGTTGACAAATACAAATTCAAATTCATGATTTCTTTAGGTTTATTATACTTAGTTTAGAAATACTCTAATGAATAAAAAGATCAAGTACCCATAAATTCAAGTAGAATAGGTGATTTATGACATGTTATTAAAATTTATCTTCCAAGTTCAGATTTTTTTCCAAAAAACTTTGTGACCTCTAATGACCAATAACAGATTTACAGAAAAATGAACATACCCTTGTTAGAAATATAAAAGGCAACATAAAATATCTTAAACGAATAATTAATTTTTATTAGAATTAAATTAAAAATAAAGTTAGAAGTTATGAAAGTTTAGGAGGCTGTTAAATTGGCAAAGCAATGTATTTCAGAGAACATTACTATATATGTTGAAATCCTCCAATAATAAGGGCTAGAGTTGGGTTTAAAATACCAAGAAGCAGGTAGAAAACTTCTTGAGAAAAGTAGGCAGGG
This sequence comes from Petaurus breviceps papuanus, assembly GCF_028583685.1. Classification (NCBI taxonomy): domain Eukaryota; kingdom Metazoa; phylum Chordata; class Mammalia; order Diprotodontia; family Petauridae; genus Petaurus; species Petaurus breviceps. The sequence goes on from NW_027185712.1 coordinate 35,999,282, forward strand.
GGTCCCAGAGGATAGCAAATGGGACCAAAATGAATTGACACCAGGCAAATGGATGTATCTGAACCTCAAAGAAAGAAAGAAAGATTGTTGGGTCTGAATTCCCACTCAGGATAAATGCCTACAGCCCTCAAAGTGAAAGAGTATTGTATAAAAAGTGAGTATTAATGAAACTCAATCTAAATTTAGAGATTCTCCCAATACATTTGGGAGCAATGGTGATTTTAACAGAAGATAAAATCCTTTAAGGGATAAGAACACTAGACAACTCCTTCCCATCTCTTGATTGACTAGGTAGGCCTTTGTTTTAAAAAAAGGTTATTTTTTTTGAAAATGTTACATATTTTTTGAGTATTTGAGTATGCTAAGCAATATTATTAACGATAATCTTTTCTTCTGAAGATCATCTACATAAGTTAGTCTATAATTTATTTCTTATCATATATGGAATTGATTTATTTATCACATTTTGAAATATATATTCCCTGAGGAATATCTGGAAATCTATTTTTTCCTAAGGAGGATACACAGTAGAACCTCTACAATGCCTGACCATTCACTTTTACATGCAAGTCAATATGTTAGTTGCTAGGGAAAAAATTGAAAAATGTAACATCCTATTTTCAAGAAAGGACCTAATATATAAAATACACAAATAATTTGGGAAGGGAAAAAGCTCAAACAACTCTTGGTGGTGGGATCTATAAAGGCATTGTCAAAGAGGGGGAATCTAAGTTGAATCTTGAAGGAAGAGGACAGGTAGCTATGACAGGGAAGGCATTCCAAGTATGGGGATTTGTTTAAATAAATTCACAGAGGCTGGAGATGAATTCAGGGGAACAGCTGATATCTACTTTGGTTGGAAAATAAACTACATGAAGAGAAGTACTGTGGCTTAAATGAAGAAAACCCGGGTTCAGTGGAAAGAGCGTTGAATATGGAGTCACAGACCTAAATTCAAACTTATGAATTGGGGTAAGTCATTCAATCTATCTGGGCCTTGAAGCTCTTTTCCAGCTCCATATATATGAAGCTTAAGTCTCCCTAGGCAGGTAGGTAGAAAGTGTTTAACATTCAAGGAAGTGGTTTGTATTTTATAATAGAAGTCGTTAGAATTTACTTCAGATCAGGGAGTGCAATGGTAAGACCTGTTACTACTCCGTTTAGTATAGGATTATGTAGCAATATTGTGAAAAGAAAACTGATATTTAGAATTAGTGTCTTGGTTTACACCTCAGGGATGCTCTGGCTCACAAGTATAGGAAACAAACAAACAAAAATAATCCCCAAGCATTTATTTAAAGGTTTTAAATTTGATCAACCTGAAGCAACAGAAATAATTATATAAGTGTTGTACATAGAATAATGAAAATTAATTTCTAAAATTATTCATATGAATAGTTACAATTTGGTTCTACTTTAATGTGACTTGGTATATTTTAACACGTTCATTAAAAATAATTATTGGAAAAAAGGGATACTACAGAGAAGAAAAAGGTAAATTACTTAAACAAAGCCTCTGATATTTAGAAAAGCAGGTAACAGAATTATAATTTGATCAGCCACATTATAGGGGAGGGGAACCTCCTTTCAATGTGACTACTTTGTACCAAGTATTCTGCTAAGTGCTTTACAAATATGATCTCAGTTGGCCTTCTCAAAAAACTAGAAGCTAGGTACTATTATTATCCTCATTTTACAGTTGAGGAAACTGAGGCAAACAGGTTATGCAACTTGCCCAAGGTCACATGGCCAGTGAGTTGTAAAGGCAGGATTCAAACTCAGGTCTTTCTGACTCCAGGTCCAGTGCTCTATACACCTGGTTTTCTGTATAGGGCAAATGACTAGGCAAAGTCATTTAACTTTCATCTCCCTCAGTTTTCTCATTCCTAAAATAAAGTGATTAGATATTATGATCTTCGACGTTTCCTCACCATTCCTCTTCTTCCAAATGCCCAGCACTGGGGCAGAAACATTATCTTGTATTTAACAGCCATTATAGTTGCTAACTCCACTGCATCTATAATAGTTACAGAAAACTGTGTTGGTGGGTTGTTGGGGGATATTATTTTACCCACCATAGAAGGCCTATAGATCTCTTTGACATGGGAAATGAACATCATTAAAAAGTGGCTTGGAGTAAGATAATTTGTAAAAGCTTTGACAATAAGATTTCCTTTAGATTAGTTAAATGATTTGTATGGGTAAAGAAATATAAATTACTAATAATTTTAGAGATTAATTTTCACATCTACATGCACAAAACACTCTAATTTCTGTTACTTCATGGGGATTAAATTTAAAGCATTTAAATTAGTTTTGTATACACTTTCACTTCCTAAAATTCATTAAAGATGTACTACTGCTTACTTGACATAGTAAAGTTTTTGTTATATGTCTTCTTAGAACAAACAAAACTCCCAATTGTTCTCCTCTTCTACATATCATTTAGAGGTGCTTTGGGGCTGGTATACCTTTATTTGCAGTAACTATTGTATATTTCATCAATCCTTTCCCTAATGGGCATCTTGAGTCTATTAATATAGTGTAAATCTCAGAAATGAGACTAAAGAGGCATGGTGGATAGAAATAATTTCTCTTTTCCATACCATATTGGACAATTCATTTACAAAACTAATTTCAAGAGGGTAAGAACAAACAGTTCTTAGACAATTTATCTGACAAAAATAAAGCAGCAAAAAACAAGTATAAGGAAAGTCACATTGAGAAGAGCTTCCTGTCCCTCCAACGTGGTCAATCTAATTGTCATTCCACTCCATGCTTTCCTAAACACTGAAGTCTTTGTTTAAGTCATTTGCTCTCCCCCCCCCACCTTAATCTTACATTTTCCAAAAATTTTTTAATGAGCATGTTAAAATATATTGTAATAAAAATATATTATAATATATTGTAGTCACATTGAAGTAGAACAAAATTATGATTATTCACATGAATAATGACTCTTTTTCTTTTATTTCATTCAACAGATATGTATTAACAACCTTCTGTATACAAGGCCCTTTGTGAGACATCAATGATACAAAGAAGAAAAATGATAGTCTTTAAGAAGCTTAGACTTTTCGTGTCATAGTTATCAGACAAAAAAAAGAGAAGAAAGATATATGTTCCTTACACTCTGTGTTCCTTTGTCTTTTCTGTGGAGGACCTAGTACAATGGCTAACCTGAACATTATCAGATCCAAACTTCCCTTATGAAATATTCACATTTTTAGACATCACATGTGTCACAGATTTCCTCTTTTCCTTCCTATAAAGCATTTCTAGTTAAGGAAGTATTAATGCTATCAAAAAGTAATACAAACGTTGCCGGGTAATTTAAAAACTCATATCAGCATATCAGCAGGTCAACTTGACACTCACTTCTGAAAATTATAGTTTTACACTCCTGGAAAGAGAGATCATTTTCCCCCTAATGCAGACTAACCTTAAATCTTCCTAAAGGCTAACTGCCACTTTCATAAATGACACTTTTTGGATAACAACAGTTAAGGTAATAGTAACAGGAATGAAGAACAAATTCTTTTATTAAGGGGATTTGTTCTGTGAAGTTTGGATGCAATCAAAGGGCTGCATTAAGGACCTAGACGGCCACATGTGGCCTCGAGGCCACAGGTTCACCACCCCTGGTAGGGCAACCTAATCAGTTTTGTTGCTGACAGATATGCATTATAAAAGCAGGAAAGTGGACCAAGGCAGTGGAAAATCAAGGTCTTTTTTTCCGCATAATTTTTGTTCTGATCCCCAACTTAATTTTCATTCCAATAAAAGGGGACCTTGGACACTAGTTTTACTTTGGCATTCAGGCATTCACTTCTCCTGTGCATGTTTTTGGACACTGTTGCCAAATATACTGGTGAGGGGTGGGGAGACAAGATATGAATCAGAGACATAATGGGAATTACAAAGAAAATTATAACCCTAAATCATATTGGTCCGTGACCAAGAATCTTGAATCTGCACAAAGCAAATTCAGTCTAAAGAGTAGGCTTAATCTTTCTCCAGGGGCATTCTGATTTTTGTTGGCTGCCTGCCTACATGCAGTGGTTCCCAATCTGAACTGTGCATTCAAAGAACATGAACTTGCCCTTGACAAGGAGATAATCTTTTGCCACTGCATTCTAGGAGTCATTTGTTTTGAATTAAGGTTTCTTTCAGCTGGATGGTAAAGGTAAATTATATTGGTAGAGGCTTGTGCACAACGGTTTTAAGTGGGTACTGGCCTGCAGAATGTTTTAAATATGGGGCAACTTTTTAGGGGCATTTATTTGATGAAGTGACTGGTACTGTGTTTTGGGGGCTTATCTAGGATATCTGCTTTGGATTCCCCAGTATTGTAAATCCTCTCTTTCAATAGGGATTGGCACCTTTTTATAACTTGAAACCTTAGTGAGCTGCCAGGAGCATTGAGAGGTTATGTGACTTATGCAAGATCACACAGAAAGTATTATCAAAGCTAGGATTTGAACCCAGATATTCCTGGCTCTTAAGCTGGCTATTTACCCACTGTGATATATGTATATATGGATATGTATGTTATGTATAAATGCATATAGATGGGGGTTTGGGGAGAGACATGTTATTCCAATGTCTGGTAGTGAAAGGAGAAGAGAAGGCCAAAGTATATTGTCCTTCTATCACAGGTGAGCACTAGGCTGCTAGAAAGCAAAGGTCTGAAAGTGTCCCTAGTCAGTCTCATAAAAGACAGGTGGTAGTTGTGTGCGTGTGTGTGTTTGTGTGCGTGTGTGTATCCAGTTGGACAGACAGATAAATGGATAGATGGATAGATTAGATAGATAGACAGACAGAAAGACAGATAGATCATAAAAAAAGAAAACAAACTTAGAGTGGTTCTACCATATCTCCTTGCTTGTGTTCTTGAAGCATATCCCTAAAGGCCTGAGTCTTTCAGCTCTGAGTTATTTCCCTGCAGGGCACAAGTTCTGCAATCTATACTCTAATCTAGCCCTTACTACGCTGGTAAGTGTTTAATAGATGTCTGTTGAGGTGGATAAGATTTGTGAAGGCTACTCTTAATGTTGTTGCTTAGTCATTTCAGTCATTTCTGACTCTTCATGAACCCATTTGGGGTTTTATTGGCAAAGATATGGTTTAGCATTTTCTTCTCCAGCTCATTTTACAGATGAGGAAACTGAGGCAAACAGGGTGAAGTGACTTGTTCAGAGTCACACAGCTTGTAAGTGTCTGAGACCAGAATTGGACTTAGGAAAACGTCTTCCTGACTTCAGAGTCAGCACTCTATCCACTGTGCCACCTAATTACCCCCTACTCTTAATAGTCATATGGAATTATTGCTCATAAAAAACTTGAGTATTCATATGTGATCTTGAAGCAAAGCACCACATGTTGAGTGTGTCTTTTTCGGGTATGTATTGGCCTAGTTGTTTGATGAGGTCACTTCTAACTCTAAGATTCTGAAGCAGGAGACTTATTCAGATTCTAGCCAGAAGTACATTTGTCTTCACTAATCAACTTTTTCTTTTCTTAGAAGGAAATCTAAATCTACCTTGGCATAGTTGGGGATCTTACTTTCTCGTTTTCCACCAAAACATTTAGATGCAAAACTTTTAGAAAGATGTGTCATTTGGTTTATTGTCTTATGGTGATGTGGAATATCTCATCAAACATATGGTCATAATGTGCCCTTTCAATTTCAGGTTGCAGCAACAGCTGGCTAACTTCAAATGAACATTTTCTACCATCATCTGTTTTTCACATAGTCATGCAAAAAAGGAAAATGAGTTTTTCTTAATGCAGCACCAAACAACACAGAATTACCTGAAATAATTTCTTTCATTTACCATTTTAAGTAGTAAGACTTTTATCATGATATGTAGAACATTAACTTAAGAAAAAACTTAAAACTTAGGAAAACAAGATAAACTTTACAGGACAATTTTCTTGATGTAACTACATATTTCCTTACTAATCACTGAATTAAATAAATATGAAGACAAGTTTTAAAAAGACTAACATATCTACTAAAGATATAAAAAATAATATGTTTATAGCAAAAAGACTAGAATATAATATTTGTAGTTATCACATTTGGTATGGTAACATTTTTAAACATTTTAATAATGATGCAAAATAACAAAATGATATTAAATCAAATTTATAAAGTATTGTATAGTTCTAATAACAAAACTTTAATAAAAAAAACAAATCTCCAGTACCTGTGAATTCTAACATTTAGTTGGCTTCCTTCAGGCAAAGCATCTGTGTGCAGATCCAGGTTTTACTACCAAAAAAGAACAGTTTTCCACAAATATAGTCATTTAGAATTATAAAAAATGGTTATAAAAGAGTTGATATATACCAGAAGTTATGCACATTCTGGAACCACAAAAGAACTATTTATAAAAAGCTATTCCCTCAAGATGTTTTATAACATTTATCTAGTTCAAAACAGTTTTGTATTCATTTTATTTCTTTCATTCAGTGATAGGTAGAAAGATAGGAGAAGAAAAGCAAGGAGTGCATGTGGGTCTATTAACTTTACTTATTTGAATGTAACAGAAATCTAAAGGTAGAAAGAACAAGGTTCAAATCCTGGTTTTGCTATTTACATCCTCTGACCTCAGACAAGCCTCAGTTTTTTTTCTCTGCCAAAGGAGGGAGTTGGATTAATCTGCTAAGGTCCCTTGCAGATCTAAATTCCATAATCACATATATCTGGCATTTTGAGGATAACATTTCATAGCATTATGAATTATGCTATAGTGGATTTGGAAGGTATGTGAATTCATCTGTTTTAATAGGTATTTTGTTTAGATTTTTTATTCTAACACTTTTTTTCTTGTGATTTCTTTTGTTTTGTTTAGGCTGAGTTTTCTTTAATTTGTAAATCTCTCATACAACATGCCCCCAGGAGAAAATAGGTTGCTGTTGTCTAATATTTAGGATTATCAAATAAAATATGTAACAAAAAAAGTACCAGGAGCATTTTCAAACTAGCAGGGAAGTTTACAAAAATATAATTTGAATTGTATTTGAAGGTGAATCCTGCCTCAAGCTTTTATCTCACAATCATGAAAGAGGAAAACCTAGCATACATTCTGCATGTAAAATAAGCACTTCTTAGTAATGTGGTGCCATGTCCAAGAACCTGAACTTTAGAATGATATGACAATGAAGAGTAAATACCCAGTGGCATTTCACATTTTGTTGTTCAGAACTCAGCAGAATTGTTCTTTAAAGAAACCATTATACTTGGTGTGTCTGCCATAATTTCTCACAAATTTTAAATGGTTTATTCACTTCTGTTAGGAAAATAGCCAAGCTTTCTCCTGTGCTCCTAACAAGACTAAATCTAAATAATCACATTGAGTTTACATCTAGAGTTCAGAAGCAAAGTTTTTATCCAAAAAGAAAGACCTAGAGTTTAAGTCAGTGACCTAGAATAGAATTATAGAGCTAGGAAGGGACTTTCCAGATGACCTAATCCAATTTTCTCATATTAAAAAGTAAACTAAGATTTAGGAATCATAGAGGATCATATAATCTCATCTCTTTGACTTTTTCTCATTCTATACATATTAAGGCAGGTTAACTAGGTAGTACATTGGATAGAGTGCTGATCCTGGAGCTCAAATCCAGCCTCAGACACTTACTAGCTGTGTGACCTGGGCAAGTTATTTAGTCCTATTTGCCTCTGTTTTCTCATCCATAAAGTGGGTTGGAGAAGGAAATGGCAAATCACTCCAGTATATTTGCCAAGAAAACCCCAAATGGGGTTACAAAGAGTTGGACATGATGGAAATGACTGAAAAACAACAACAAATATACATGTTAAGTGATTGGCACAGCCACATAATTATTTAATGGGAAAGCTAAGATTAGAACTCAGATTTATGGACTATACTTTCATGATGATTTTTTTTTGGCTTTCTGGAGGGAAATTAGGGTAAGATACTTGCCCAAGGTCACACGGCTAGTTTTTGTATTAAGTGTCTGAGGCTGGATTTGAACGCAGGTCCTCCTGACTCCAGGACCAGTGCTCTATTCACTGCACCACCTAGCCACCCCCAATTATTTTTTTAGGGTGGTATTCAAGTGGTTTCTTGGGTGTTTTCATGAGCATTTGAGTAAGATACTGGGTCACATAAAATTTCTAAGAATTTATCTAAGGTATGAATTTTTTTCTCAAATTTCTCTCAATTTAATTTCTTATAGTAATAAAAAAAGATAAATGTTTAAGAAGGTGGGTTGTGACCCCACAAATTAGCATTTCATTAAAAAATAAATCTTGAGGGGTGGCTCGGTGATGCAGTGAGAAAAGCGCCAACCCCAGAGTCTGGAGGACCCGAGTTCGGTTTTGGCCTCAGACACTTAACACCCACACAAAGGGAAAAAAACTAGCCGTGTAACCTTGGGCAAGTTACTTACCCCCAACTGCCCTCCAAAAGGCAAAAAAAAAAAAAATAAATAAATAATAAATAAATCTTGATTGTTCATTGTTATATCACTGCAAACTACTGCTCAGAAATATGGCTGAGATTACTATAGATAATGAGTCAAAAATGACTGAACAGATTTGAATAATGAGTTTGGATTTTTTTAGTTATCCCCAAACAGGCTATAACCTCTACATTAACTATTCCATGGAATGGGCTTATTACAGTCCCATAGTACATGTTTAATACATATTGATTGATTGGTTGAATTTGTTATTGTTTCATCATTTCAGTCATGTCCAATTCCTTGTGACCCTATTTGGGGTTTTCTTGGCAAAGATACTGGAGTGGTTTGCCATTTCCTTTTCCAGATCATTTTATTGATCAGTAACAGAGTTACAGCAACCAGAGTTAAGTGACTTGTCTAGGGTCACAGAGCTAGTAAGTGTCTAAGCTCATATTTGAACTCAGGAAGATGAGTTTTTCTGATTTCAGGTCCAGTGCTCTATCCACTGCACCACCTAGCTGCCCCATTGGTTGAAGAGAAATCCCTTATAAAAACAGGAACTTAGTTTATTAGTCTTCTCTAGCTCTTCTTTCTCTATGAAACACAAAGTCATAATCCTATTAATTCTCATATCATATTTTCTCCCCTCAAGCCCTCAAAGGAAGTTATCTGCAACACCATTCCAAAATGCAAGGCAGCTTCCCTATCACTTATGCATTAAGACTTATAGTTCCATTAGTACATTTTTCAGTGAATTGTCTCCCTCTAGAGCCTAACTCCTCTTTAATTCTAAAAGTAGTAGACAGATGTCTTTATTATCTCCTTCCATGATCATTTTCCTTATTCATGATGAGGTATCCTCCAGCCTCTGACATCAGAATATTCTAATTCTTGATCATGTAACACTGGGACTGTTGGAATTCCTCTGCCAAGAAACGGGAAGAGAATAGGAGTAATAATAATCTTGGCTTCCATGTAAACCATCAGGTGTGTTATTAAAGCTTATGACATTGGAATATAATTGGTCTTTTTCCACAATAACCTTGGTAATGCCAGCATTTCAATAAATTTAGCTCTTGGCCACTGACTACATATGAAGACTTTATATCCGGAATACACACACACACACACAAACAAATTATATATATGAAAATCAAAATTTTAGAACCTGATAGGTTTGTTAGTTATGACTAAGATTAGTTTTAACTCTGATCAGTTCTACCAATATGGAAGAGTGCTCCTATAGGTGATTAGTCCACATATTAGCATGGTTGGACTGTCTGAATGGATAAATTTTCAAATCATCACTAATTTAATTATCATATAAACAATAAAATCTGGATCCATAATAAAAGCAAGGCAATTGGGGTGTTGCCCCAGAGCACCAAAATTTAACATGTGCATTTCTTTTGCAGTACAGAAACACATAGTTATTAAATAGAAACTCAGCTCCCAGTTAAAAAGAATACTTATTTTAAATAAGAAGTCATTAAGTTGACTGCATTGTTTATAACACCCATCTGTGATCCACTACTGTATCTAATTCCTCTTTTGTTCAGCTGAATTTATCTTAATTAATTCTTGTACTTTTTCATAACATGAATTGAAAAGTTACTTTGCGGGTGGGTTTCATGCTGCTTGTTCCAGGTGCCAAAATTGCTAGTTATGGCTTTGATTAAAAAAAAACAACAACAACACAACACTATAAACATTGTCTAGTTGAAGAATTGCCCAGTGAAGAAGAGTTCTCTCTTTTCTCCAAAGAATTTTGAAAACCAGCTAAATCATGGATATGAATTTCTTGAATTTCAATTTTACACTCTTTTCCTTCTACTGCCTTCCCTCTAATAGAGAGGATTGTCATAGAATATTTACTTTAAAAGTGAAAGTTCTTTTTTTTTAATACCACAGGATAATTGAGGGAAAATGGTAAGTATGGGTCAAATAGAAAGAGAGTAACTTTATTCTACATATGCTCAGGATTGGTATACCTAATTTATTGTATTTTAGGGATAGTCAATTAAAGATGAAGTTTCCTGAACCAAATAACAATTTAAAGAGGGATCAGATTTTGTGACTATTTTTCTGTATCATTTAGTTGGTCTCCAATATACAAACATTTTAATCTTTAAATGTCACAGTAAGACCTTAAAAAAGACAATGTTATATAGATTTACATCAAGATTTTCAAGCATACTGACATTTGAGGAACATGTACAGGAAATATTAAGGCAAACCCTTATGGCTACCTATTGTTAGAGTTTGCACTTGCTTCTTCATAATGTGTATTCCTTTGTTAAGAAACATTTATTAATCAATAGAAATCTAAACCAATTACATACAAGTAAAAATAAAATTCAAGTATCATTTTAAGTTGTAGAGAGAAAAAAATGATTCATTCATTTTTTTGTATCTCATATTGGGGATTTTTAATCTTTACAAGCAGACTTTCTCTACTGAGGATCAAGCAAAAATTATACTACTATACAAGTAAAATATTAAAATAAGGGTTCTATTAAAGTGGCATATCTGGCTATACTGGACACTGGCCATTACACTTTGGATGTGTATTTTCTTAGTACAAAATACTGTGATGTTTGCCTTCAATTTCAGGACATTCATTTTCCTCATATAATAAAAATGACACTGGAAGGTTAATGATGTGAAGCCTTGTGGACAAAATGAAGCTACAACAATTTCTCTGCTGACAAGTCTGTAGTGATGCAGCATGAGAAATGAGAAACATTGTAGTGAAATCTCATAAGGAAATTTGGCTTATGATGTACTTTTATAGGAAGAGGCTTAACATGGAAAACAAGGTGTTGTTTCCTGAGTGCCAGCTAAAATGATTGTGGTTGTTTAATTTATAGCCTGTAAGATTCAGAATGTTATATGAATGGTGGAGACAGGAAAGGAGAAAGAAATAAACATACCTGCAGTATGCTACACTATCACATTGTCTTAATATTCTTTATAATTTTCACCTTGGATGAATAAACAAATCATAGATATGCATTCATTTATTATTTTTTAAAGATGAGATAAAATCACTTCATGATTGCAGTTATCACACTATGTCAATTCTAGTCCAATCATGCTTAACTTTCTTTCCCTTCTATATTCTTGCCAGTCATCTCTCCTCTGCAATCAGAGTCCATTAAAAGAATTAACCCTTTTGTCTCTGGAATTCCTGCCCTGGGGCCCTATTTTCTTGTCTGGATGAGTGTTTCATGTGCACATTGTATCAAACTAGCCCCAACCATCCCTCACTATACTCCCCAGCAGTATTCTCACCAGTTATTCTACTATTGCTTGAGTGCTTTTTTCTAATCTACCAACATTCCAACCTCCCTCTGCTTCCCAGGTTTGGAACCAGGATCAAAATCAATGCTGCTGACACTACTAGAAAGATGGTGTGTCCATTTACTCCCCTATAGTTCCTCTCATTATTGCTGTAAATTCTCAAAACAAAAATATCCCCCCTCTGTCTACCATTCTCTTATAATGTGCTGTTTCTCCCTATTAGAATGTAAGTTTCTTGAAGGCAAGAGATGTCTGATGCTTTCTATTTGTATACCTAGCACTTAGGTACATTCTTGGTACATAATAATATTTTTTCATTCATTAATTTGTTCATTTTAAAAACAGCAATATGGTTCCTAAAAGTTAAACCGAAATGCATAAAGGAATATTTATCATAACAGAATTGCAGTTGGAAGGGATCTCTGAGGTCATTAAATTAAACAATCTCTTCTATATCCACTATGATGGATTTACGATCTCAATGGCATGGTTATACCCCATAAATGGTATTGATCAGAATCTCACCATGTTTTCCTATCCTGTCATTCAAACAGTATAATTTAGAACTAAGAAAATGGATTATTGGATGATAGAACAGCAATCTGGTCTACTTGTATCTTCTTCTTCTACTTGTGAAAACTGTTTTAGGTGATAGAGTATGTCATTAAATACATTTTGTCCATTTTCTGGGTCAAGTTCTTTTTGAAAGAGGGCTGGGTAGAGCTTCTTTAATATATATAGTACCTTATCATCTTCATCTTTTATTCATATATGATATTTATTTTTGCTAACTGATAATTTTTATAGATAGGTTCCGACAATAACATCTCTGATAAAGATGTCTATTAAAATTTCATATTTATTTATTTTAATATTTGCCATATTTACTACTATACTGCCAATGCCTTCCATCTTCTTCAAGTCTATCCTATCCTATACTATCCTATCCTATCTCATCTTATCCCATCCCATCCCATCCCATCCCATCCTATCCTATTCCATTCCATTCCCAATTCAACAAGATTTTATGTAACAATGACTATGTATAAGGGGCATAGGGCAACAACATGGAGCACTGGATAGAGTACCAGGCCTGGAATTAGGAAGACTCATCTTCTTGAGTTCAAATCTGGCTACATACTAACTGTATGACCCTGGGCAAATCATTTAGCCCCATTTGCCTCAGTTACCTCATCTGTAAAATGAACTGTAGAAGGAAATGGAAAACCAAAACATCAAATGGGATCAGGAAGAGTTAGAGGACTCAACAACAACAACGACAAAGTACAATGGGCCTTAGCAAGTAAAGTTGAGACAGAATGAGAAGGGGTTAAGTATCAAACTGAGAATTGGGCATTTTACTCTGGAGGGAATTGAGAGCTATTGAAGATTCCTGAGGAGGGTAGTGAAATGGTCCTACTTGAGCTTTAGGAAGATTATCTTGGTAGATATTTAGAGAATGGAAAGGAAAAGAGGAGATTAAAGGCCTGGAGATAAATCAGGACTCTATTGCAATAGTCCACTGAGAGGTCATCAACTAGGGTGGTGGTTATATGAATGGAGAGAAGGGGACAAATAAAAGGAGGTTGCCTATGGTAATATTAACCAGATTATGTATTCATGATGTATAGCACTTAGGTCTCTGAGCCCAAATGGTATTTTTAACACTTTAATCCATGCTCACCTTTGCAGTGAGCACTGAAGCAGATATTGGCTTAATTTGGGTGAACTTGTACAAGTTCTCAGTAGAACTCTTCTACTCATCAATCTTAGGCAGCAGATGTTGGAGATAAGTTACAATTGCAAATGAAAATATAATTGAACATAGAAAGGTAGTTCAATGGAGTAGAATGAACCTTGAGTTTAGAGTCTAAAGAACTGGATTTAAATTTCAAATCTGCCTGATGCTGGGTAAGTCACTGGAGCCATAGTTTCCTCTTCTGTTAAATGAAGATAGAAACACTTTAAAGATCTTACTCAGGAGTATTTTGAGGCTCCAACCTTAAAAGTGTCATGAAAATAACAAGTATTTTTACTTTAAGTGTTGGGGTCCGGCAACTAATGATCTATGATGGGGGCACATTCTGCATCAGTGAAGAGAGTTCCCACGACTATGAAACCACTGATATTTCACAACCTCAAAATGTCTTTTATCAGTTCATCATTCAAATAGAAAATGTCTTTTGAAAGAAACCTACTTCTCATATATGTCGCTCATCGATGGCTGTTCAAATAAGAAGATTAGATTAGATGTGAATGTCTTGATTTCCCCTGATATTCGCAATGAGTTTCATACCTAAAGGTTTATTTTTTTAGCTACACATAAAGAATATGGCAATCAGTTGGAATCAGACTGGTTCATTATAAAGCCAAAATGAAGATTGCAGCCTTATGAGGAGGACTATTTTTCCCCTATAAAGATCTTAATCTTTGGATTATCATCTTTTTCATGGTTCCAAAAAGTCTTTGGGGAAAAAATAGTCTATACAATATAGGGGAATTCAAAGTAAGCTTAGATAGTTTTCATAATGTTAGATTGGATAAAGCATTTATTCTGTATCTATGTGCCAGACATGCTATTTGTACCATATTACAAATGCCATACTTCTCAGTTTTTCTGTCCCATACCCTCTTCATTCTTCCATTCAAACTCTAGTTTCTTGTGGAAAATGTAAATTTGTGAATGCTGGAGGGCAAAGAAATAGAATGTATGGCCCTCCCCATAAGACTCAATGTGTTAGGTGCTCTGCAGGGGCCTCTATTTTTCTTACTAGGCACCGCATCCCTACAGGAGTCTTGGCTTAGATAAGGTACAGCCTTGGGGCTGACAGTTATTACTCAATTTCTAAAAACTGGGATTACCAAAGAGGACCTAGACTGCCATGCAGTTTAGGGCCCCTAGGAGCTGTAGCCTGAGTAAGAAGTTATAACTCTGAATTATTTCCTACATATGTTAATTCAGAATGTCATACAAATTGTCATGAGGACGTTGGAAGAATGACACAAGCAAAAGTACAGAAGTTAACAGAGAAGAGTAAGGGAATGGCATTGATTGGAAAAGTAAGTTTTGGGGGAATATCGAAGTACATATAGTTGGGATGTTTTTCGAGGCCAGAAGAGGGCTCTGAAGGCCAAGCAAATGTAAGTTACTTGATATGTTCCATAACAGGAGGTATTATAGGTTCCTAGATTGAATGTGGGTAGTATTCAAGAACATGAAAAAAGGATGCGTTTAGGAAGATGAATTTTTGAAGGATGGATAAAGAATGGTGAGTTAAGGGACAAATTTGTAGTCGAATGTAATAATCCAACATAAGGTCCTGAACTAGGTGGGAGTAATAGGGATAAAGAGGAAGAGAAGAATTTGACACCAATGATGTACTAATAAGTGAACTACATGGAGATAATTAATTCTCTGGAAGAGATCAAAGTAACTCCAACATTTCAAGGAAACTGAGATGGAGAAGTTAAGAAAAGGAATTGGTTTGTGAGAAAAAGTTAGCTTTGGTTTGGGATGTTTTGAGTTTGAGGTAGTAGAGGAACATGCAAAGGGAGTGTTGTGTAGTTGTTTGGAAGTATAAATTGTAAAGATGATAATTCACGGTATTCTATCTATCTATCTATCTATCTTCATGAGGGTATATGACTTATTCAGTGAAGAGAGAGAGAGAGAGAGAGAGAGAGAGAGAGAGAGAGAGAGAGAGAGAGATGAACTGAGAACTAAGGCTCATAAACCATAAAGAAAATTAAGGACCAATTAAAGAAGAATTGGAAAAGTTCACTGTCTAAAAAGAAAAGGGAGATGAGAAAAAGAGACTTATATAATTCCCTTCAGCTGGATTTATACCCAAAGGGACCTGGCCTCTCAGATGTTCTTTAGCCCAGGGATGAGCTCTATCCAGGTCTGGGTCACACCAGAAAATTATTCTCTATTCATTATATCCTCATTAACTATGACCAAAGCACTAGAGATAGTCTCTCATACCATTGACAACTATTTCAGTTTTTCTTTGAAAAGATACCATCCGTACTGGCCACTAGATACAAGTACACATTGAGGGAGGGGATTTCCAGAAGGAGAAAGGGAGTTCAACTTCCTGGGAGTTGGGGATGGAAAATAGGTATCTGGACACAAGACCATCAATCTTCATTAACCAGGGCTCAATATGAGGGAATAAGCACCAACAATGTGTCAGAAAATGCGCTAAGTGCTTTTTGTAAATATTATTTCATTTGATCCTCACAACAAAACAACAGCTCTATGAGGAAGATTACAGCTGAAGAAATCAAGGCAAACCAAGCCTAAGGGATTTGCCCAGTGTCACAAGCTAGTAATTACCTGAGGCTGAATTTGAACTCAGACCTTCTTGATTAGAAGCTCACTGTGTCCCCAGATGTCTGGACCAGACTCTAAGGCTTTTGAATGGGTTTTGAATGGGGCAGACAAGTCAGCTTTGGTACTGAAAGGCTGAGGACTCAAATTAGTGACTTGAAAGTCAGAGAAGTAAGACTTCATCAGGGTTGATGAGAGTATGACAGCCTTAATGAGGAGATATTTGGGGGTTTTAGTGCCAATACAATATTCACAGCACCAGTGCCAACAATGAGTATGCTGGTATAGTTCTCAATCACAAAATATAACAGACTCCATATAAAAGCAAATCATTTATTCAGACACCAGAGAGCCAAATTCCAACACCAGGAAACCAAATCCATCATAGCAACAAAGAAATTAATGCACCATAGCACAAGCAGGAAACCATATCATCCTTTAGTCTTCACCCAAATAAACACTCACAAGCATAGCTGTCACAGCAGGGGGCGAACACTCACAAGCCTAACTGTCTCTTTGGGTACGTCCTCTCCTTCCTCCAGCTCTAACTGCTCTGACTCCCTGTTTCCTGTGGGATATGCTCCACTCTTCAGCAAGCTTCTCCCACCAGTGGCTCCATGTGATTATGTTCGACCTATTAAGGGGCAGGAAGATATTCAAATTGCCATTGCCATTACAGGGTCTTCAAGGACTTGTCTTAAAGACTTTGAATCTAGTTCCCTTAAGGAGAAACACTGAAAGAGCCAGAATTTGTTAATGAATGAAGTTCAGTTGCATAGTGCATAGAGTACTAGATGTATAGTCAAGAAGATATGAATTCAAATTCTACCTTACTAACAATGTAACTCCGGACATATAATTTTCTTCTGTCTCCCTACATTTTCTCCTCTATAAAATGAGTATAATAATAGTACCTAAATCCCAGAATTGCTGTGAGGATATGATGAGATGGTATTTACAAAGTGCTTTGCAAACCTTCAAATGCTAAATAAATCTAGGTAGCTGGCACACTCAATGGAGTGTTAGGCTTGGAGTCAGGAAGACTTGAGTTCAAACCCAGATACTTCAGAAGCTTACTAGCTGTTACCCTGGGCAAGTCACTTAACCCTGTTTGCCTCAGTTCCTCATCTGTAAAATTAGTTGAAGAAGGAATGGTGAACCACTTCAGTATCTCTGCCAGGACAGCCCCAAATGACTGAACAGATCATTATTACTATTATTTGCCAGCAGAGTGGTAGGCCTGGAATTCTACCAGAGAGTCTCTGTCTCTTAAAGACATGGTTCAGCTTTGTCTCTAGGTGTGGGCACCATAGTATTCTGACCTTCTTCTAATATAATGTAATTCTTAAAATAAAATGAATGTAATGATTTCTTGTCATGTATATAATACTGGCATAAATGTCTTAATACACTAGTATACCTTAACTTTGTAATTATATTTCATGTTGAATTTTGGTAGAAAGGAATAAGAAGATCACTTACAAGAAAAGTAGAGATTATTCCAGGCATTATGAATGAAAGTTATAATGTAGCTAATTGAGTTGTGAGTTACAATCCAATTTTTTATTGAACAGGTAGTTTACATGCTAGAAAAAGAAAACAAAATAATACATACTCTCTGGTACAAATTGCTGCCTGTGTTGCCTGTGTCTAGGAAACAGAAGATAAAAGAATGTGTGAAATTGCCAATCTCAGGAAAGTTCCCCTTTAGATTAAGTTCCCGGAAGACTATGAAGTTTGTAATTTTATGAGTTAATGTAACATTTACCTTTAATTTTTATCAAAACAGTTGAAAACACAGAAGTATTTTTAAGTTCTTTATTATATCTGATTGAGTAATTCTTACAAATACTTCTTTTTTTTTTAATTTCACCAGTAGTTCACAATGTCATGGATCTGAAGCTGAAAGGACCCTTAGAAACTATCTAGTCCTGGGTTGGCCACAGCGTGTCAAATATAGTCCTCTGCCAGTTATTGCAGAGCAGTGAGCTAAGAAGGGTTTTTATGCTTAAAAAAATAAAACTTTATTTTAAAATATTTTTTAAATGCTTAGTTTGTAGCCTATACAAATAAGCCAGCAGGCCACATTTAACATGCAGTTGGTGTTTTGCTAATTCTTAACCTAGTCCAGATTCCTCATTTTACAGATGAGGAAACTTGGTAGTTAGCTTTCAGGGATTGGATTTGAATGAGGTTCAACTGACGAACATTGACTATCTCTTAAAGGACTACTATCAGTTACAAGAGGAACTTGGTAAAGGAAACTAACTGAATGACTGATGGAAGTCATTAGCATAACTGACAAACAATTAAAGGCACAGATGGGTCTATTAACTGGTCTCCCAAAGGCTTCTAGTACACCCTAATTTAACTCATGTTGTTATCTAAGCCTAAAATTCTCTCTCCACTGTTTTAACTAAATCTTCTTCAACCTCGAAAGTTCAGTTCAATCCCTACCACTCCAAAGGAGAAACAGTCTATTTTTATAATTCATAATGAAACCCCTACCCCTTGAAACTATTAGTACTTATTGCCTGTATAACTCATTAGTCAATCAATTATGTGTTGTTTTATACTGCCCAGTGACACCTCTAGAGTGCCTCAGATATTGTCATAGTGATGCCTCTATTATTAACAAGTCCTATTTATATCCCTCCCAGCACCTATCATAATACTTTGAATGCTTTAGGCACTCAAAACAAAGCAAATTTGTTGAATGAAAGAAGGTCAATCACACTACTTCCATATAAAAATGGCTTATTATTACCCAGAAGTATTAGGGCTTCAGGCTATGTTTATTTTTAAAGAAAAAATAGTAAATTTAACGGCACTATAACTTTTTAGAAGAGATAATTAAATAAAATAATATTACTGCTATCAGATAAGTATAATAGTAGCATGTTTGATTCAAACATAATCATGTTGGATTATTTCCTTTTAAAAAATAAAAATGCTCAAAAGCAGGCTTTCAATCAATGCCATTCTCCCAGTCTACGAGCATAGTCATCTTGTATGAGGTTCACAAAGAATGAACTTGTAGTCATTTGTACTTGGCATCAAATGACAATGCCATCCATCAGGGAGGCAATCTGTGTTACTTCTCTGTGAGGGCTTGTTATTCAGATGCAGGGAGCCCTTAAGTCATATACTAGAAGAAGCAGTTGGGGCTTATTATCTGCAGACATCCCTTAGGGGCAGCTGATTAAAAAAAAAAAAAGAGTTCATGTCATATGAATATTTTATCTCCAAACATTTCATTTAAAAATATTTCTAATTGCCTATAGTTGAAATAAGTTGGACAAATTAAAGACTACATTTTCTGTAATCAGCTCAAATTATTTTCCTTTTAGATAGGTGAACTATAGATATTGTAACCCTATTTTTTTTTTTTTTTCAAAAAAAAGGAATGATTTGGAAAAGAACAGCAACAACAACCAGTATGTGGATGGTAGAGGATAGGTGGGGGGTGGGGGGTGGGGTGTTATGGAATAGAGATCAATTAAACCAAGTACTTGGCATTCATTAAAAAAATAAGTCCTTGGTCTGCTGACATTTAAAGTCTTATATGGATATTTTGCATTGTCATTTTTAATGCATTTTTTTGTATAGACATTCTTTCCTATTGTACTGCAAACTCTCCAAGGTTCAAGGTCAAGTCATTCATATGTGTAGACCCCTCAGTGCTTCACATAGTACCTTATATAAAGCAGGAGTATAAATATTTGTTGGATGAATAAGTAAATGAATGAATGACAACTGCACAATAGTAGAGGCCTCCTTAAGAGGCGCATGTGCATTAATTATTCATATTTCTATTCCTTTCGGCTTTTCTAAGTTCTATTATAAACCACCACTATGGTGATACTAATTATATTCCTATACTCATTCTCTTTAGGGAATTTTCTCCTATTTCTGTTGTGGTAGGAATAATATCTACCAGAGTCTCACCTCATATGGGCTAGGATACTTCTTTTCCTTAAGTGGTACTGAAACCAACCTGGAGACTTATTTGGTTAAAAGGATATTTCCCTGGTGTCTGAGTACAAAGACCACAAAAAACAACAACAAACCCCCTTCCCCCCCCACAAAAAAACGCCACCACGAGCCGGGCAGAGATGGGGAAGTTGCACTCAGCAGAATCGACACAACATCCTTGCTGAATATTCTTGTTGAATATTCTTGCTTATTCTATGGCTAAGTAAATATTGTTTTGTTAAATGTTAGGCGAACTACCAAAGTCTCATTGTTTAGTAGTACCCTTGGTACTAAAGTATAACATAGAGCCTCAAGTTACTTCATATAAATAGAGAATCTTCTGTGCTATTTGGAAGATAACTATTTTTTTAATCTTAAAAAATAGGGTTTGAAGAACAAGGAAATATAGTATTAGTTTTTTCTATATTGAGACTTTTTGCCTTTGTTCAATTTTTGTTTCACTTTTTAAAAACTTCTGTATTTTAATAGTTTCTGTTTGGTTGATATACTATTAAATGGTAAGCATGTATTTTCATTTTTAAGGTAGGTTGTGTTACATTGCTGATAGGCAGTTCATGGCCAGGTACAAAACAAATAGACTCCAACAAATCTAACTCTTCTTATTGTAGGAAGAATACCAATTAGAATCATAGAAATGCAGAGAAGGAAATCTCCTTATGACCACATAGTCTAATTCCTTAACTGTGCAGGTGAGGAAATGAAGGTCTGGTGATTTCCCTTATCTCACTTGCAGAGGTAGCATGAGAACCAGGAATCCTGAGTTCTCACTCACAGATCTTTCTGCTATACCTCACTGACTTTCATATATCACACTAACTTCCATCTAGAATTTTTTGAAAATAATAATAAAATTAGCCAAGCCAGTTTATGCATTTTATACACATCAATGATAAAAGATTGATAGCTTAATAAAAGCTTCATTTTTTTCTGCCTCAAGGGTGTATCTAATCAAGTAAATTTTAAATGAATGTTACCAAGGCAACAATAATCCACTAATAATCAAGCTCAAAGTCTCCTTTCCTTATCTGATTGAGTGTTTCTTCCATATTCACAACTTTGTGAATTTAAGACCACACAGGTTTCTAAAATTTTCAACAACTAAGCATTCATCCTTTACAGAAAAATAATTGATGTGTGTGTGTGTGTGTGTGTGTGTGTGTGTGTGTGTGTGTATTCAAGCAAGGGAACACGCTGGTCCTCGTGATTTAGCTTCCCTATGCTCCTTCTTACCTTTCACTTTTTGACTAGTGCCTGTAAATTTATGTGAATAAAAAAGCTAACAGACAGAACCAGAAAGAATATTGCTTTCTAAAGAAAAAAATAATTGTCATACATTTACTTAGGATATTTTTAGGTAAATAAAAAGATTTTAGTGAAAAATTTTTTTTAATGGTAAGAGATCTGACTCCTTAAAAAACAAACAAATATAGAACTTATTTTGTGCTGCAGGTCTTCAGCATATGTGAAAGTATAAAATTACAGGAAATGCTGAAGAATTTAGTAAAAGAACCAATTGTATATTCATTTATATGTCATTTGGAAGGGTAAAATATTATCCTAATTGGAAAAGGGTAGGCATGGTACAGCCAACAGGCATGAATAATTTTTGTCTGTCTCTCTAAGAGGGGATATTATGGTATCTTGTTTTGCTCACACAAAAGTTATTGGGAGATAATCAATAGCTGTGAGGAAGCTTGCTTATCTTATTTTACTAACACAACAGCCATCCTGGCACCAGGGAAACCTATAAAGGTGGGCTCATAACAAACAGCTAGGACCCTAGAGGTCACACCTGGTCACAAGTTTCCTCACTACCATGCCCACATAATCTGCAAAAAGAGGGAATGTAACAAAATAAAGTGAGGAATTCGAACTGACCCTAACTCCAACAGGAATGACAGCACTGTATAATCTCACTCCTGCTTCTGTATCAGTGTGAGTGCTCCTATTGAGCACCACACCCACTTCCTCATGAGAAGTTTAAGAAATGCTTTCCTCTGCCCGCTGTTTCTGAGTTCTTTCAGTGAGAAGGGATTTACCATGTTAATTGGACTATCATGTGGGTCTTGCTAAGGGCAACCAGGGAAGCAGTGGACAGTGGAAGTTAATCTGGGCTAACTCCCTGACCCTGCCTGGGAAGTCCTGTGATACCCATAAGCGTCCAAAATACTCACAGTCTCCTAGCTATTTCTTTATCTAATCTATAGATGAAGACTCCATATTGGAATCCTGAGATGTGGTTGGACAGGCAGCACATCAAGTTAGTCTATCAGCATAAACACATCTTGGTTAGATAGTCACTTTGGGCACCATAAGCAGAGGCTAGAAATGAATGGAGAAACATCAGGATGGGTACCACATAGAAAACTTTTTGTTGTTGTTCAGTCACTGAAGTTGTGTTCCACTTTTCATGACCTCATTTGGGGTTTTCTTGGCAAAGATATTGGAGTGGCTTGCCATTTCTTTTCTAGCTCATTTGACAGATGATAAAACTAAGATAAAGTGAAGTGACTTGTTCAGGATTCACACAGCTAATAAGTGTCTGAAGCAGGATTTTAATGAAGGTTTTCCTGACTCCAGGTCAGGTGCTCTATCTACTATGCCACCTAGCTGGAAAACTAAGCATTCTTTTTTTTTTTTAGCAATCCTGAGCTTCTCACTAAGTCACAAAGACCATCATTTTACATGAATATTTTCCTAGGAATACTATATGGCTATGAATCATGGAATACCACATTATTAAAATTATTGACTGCAACTGACCTAAGAGATAATATAAAAAGGGGTGAATATAAATAGGCTGTGCTATACATGAATTAAGGTTGTTATAAAATGCCTAATTAAAGACATGCATGATGATAAAAGGAAGTAGGCTGGTCATGTAGTGAAAGTAAGGGATGACAGATGAACAGTCAGTGCTGCAACTAGAATTTACAAAGTTAGAACTATCACCATCCAACGTCTAGTACAAAGCCTATGACTCATCTGTAATCTATATTCTCACAGAGTTTCCCAGGAAACTAAGAGGTTATGTAATTTGTCTATGGTCACACAGCTAAAACGTGTCACCAGCAGGACTTAAGCCAAGATTTTCCTAATATGAAGGCGAGTTCCTATCCACAATGCTGTCTCTTGTAATATGTTCTTGGTAAGACAATTTGGTTATTGCAACTATTGTGAGGTAAATACACGAACATAGGCCCATCATTCAACCTCTTATAGTATTTAAAATGGACAACCTTTAGAAGATATTACATAACAAAGGAGTTGGTGATATTGCTGAATTTATGAAATAACATTTGGTAGGTTTGTGATTAACTTTAGTGATCTTTAAAGCACAGAGAAAATAGATTGAATGTTGTAATCAGTATAGACATATTATTGGGTTTAATTAAAGCATTGGTAGACAAGTTGACAGTTACTAAAGAAAGTAAAGTAAATGTCTTTTTAAGTGCAAGTTGCCTTTGAAGAAGATTTTAGAAGTTGATAGAGATTGAGTTTCTAAAACAATTTAGAAGTTGATAGAGATTAGAAGAAGTTGATAGAGATTAAGAGAAAGGAAAAAAATGGAAGGGAGAATATGTCTATATTCCTTGAATAAAAAATACATTCACAAAAAAAATCTATGTGGTTTTGCATGGTTTAGCCATTTTTTAGCTATTTTTAATCATACTATGGTGCTAAAGAGAAACTCAGTAGAGATGAAGTGAAACAACAACCTTGAGATTACATAATTAAGTTTAATTGAGAAACCAGCTTTGTAGTTTCTTAATATATTATGTAGACTATTATTTCTTTGCATTTTAGGATAAATATTACCCCTGAAGAATACTTGAGAGTTAAAGTAAGATTATAAACCTATCTTGTGTTTTTGTCTTTGTTATGGCAAGTAATATTTCAAAATATTTTAAAAACATATCTAATATTTAAGTGTTGATGATTTTGTTAACGTGGAGTTAGGAGACTACTATGGGAACTCTTTCTTCCTAAATAGATTGAAGAATATCTACCGTGTTTCCCCGATAATAAGACCTATCCTGAAAATAAGCCCTCCCCTTACTGTGTAAGATTCTTCTAAAATAAGCCCTCCCCTGAAAATAAGCTCTCTGGTGTTTTTCTGTCCAAAAAAATTAATAAGACAGTGTCTTACTATCGGGGAAACATGGTATGAAGTATAGTATTAGAGAGCTGGCTAAGACTCAGGTTGTGACTTTGTCCATAGTCACAGAGCTAGTAAGTGACAGAAAGATAATTTGAAACCAAGTCTTCCTGATTCCTTACTGCTTAGTTTTAATAATATTCTGATACTGCCCCTCCCCACCAAAAAAAAAAATCTAAGAGGACTAATACAATTGGAAAGTACTCTATGGGATCTGGTTTTTTTCCTACTTTAAAAACATAAATAAAAAAATAAATAAAATAAAGGTGACCAAATGCTTTTTTTATATAACAATTCTTGGCCCCCAAGGAGAGACAGATGTCATTTCCTTCCTTTCTTTACAAAACATTTTGAGGAATTATGGGAACAGGCTCCTCATCTAAAATCATTAATGTAGAGCAGGAAGGAGCCTCATTTACCAAGTCTCTCACTTTACACTAAAAAAAACCTAAGTTCAGGAAGACTAGCCCAACCCCATATTAGACAAGCAGTAAGCACCTGCAGTAAGCAGGATTTCTACCTTCTGATTCCACAGCCAATGATCCTTCCATTAGGCCTTAATGTCTCCTGTATAACCTTCGACTGGTTAGTTTTAAGCAACTGTTTTGTCTTTGTTTTTTGTTTTTTTGGTCTCTGTTAAAAGGGATAGCTCTCTTAATAGTGTGTGGGAAGAATATTTTGGGAAAGTAGATTATAAAAGCAAAGATATCAATCAAATTTAAAAATACTCAAATAGTATCATTTTGACGTTAAGTCCTCAATTAGAAAATTCCTTAACAGGGACCACTTTAATTTTTTTTAATCAATAATATGTTCCTTAGAAATGGCAAAAAAGCTAGCAAGATTAATGTAAAACTACTCATTTTCCAGTTTCAAAGAAAGTGGTGTTGCGTAGTCATCCAATGTGCTTCTGATCACATGCACTTTTCCATTCAAGTGTAACATTCCAGATTGCTTGCACAGTAGCAAGCAGACTATAACTTACATCACCAGCATTAGACCTTGGGCCTGTGCTGAAGTAATTTTATTCTAATCCCACAGTATTTCAACCAGTTAGTCAGTTGAAGATACACAACATAAATGAAAAAGTCATGTGCCTTATTGAGTTCTCAAATGAATAGTCTATGTCCACTTTTTTCTGTCTATTTTCTTATATTCTATTTCTCACATAAGTTATACAAGCATCCCTTGGATATTTGATTATAACATTGAATTATCTATGTACAAAACTGAAGTTGTCTTATTCAACTGCAAACCAATTCCTCATCCCAAATTCATAATAGTTGTCATTCATAGGGCGCTTATGTCATCTAAGTCTAAAATAAAAAAGATATATTATTATCTCCCTTTTAGAGATGAGAAAACTGAGTGTTTGAAAGTTTAAGTGGAACCAGGAAACCTTAGGGCAGCAAGGTAGTACAGTAGGTAGAGTGCTGGGTCTGAAGTCAGGAAGATTCATCTTCCTGAGTTCAAATCTGGACTCAAAAATTTGATAGCCGGGAGACCCTGGGCAAGTCACTTAACCCTGTTGGCCTCAGTTTCCTCATCTGTAAAATGAGCTGGAAAAGAAATGGCAACCCACATCAATATCTCTCTCTGCCAAGAAAATCTCAAATGAGGTCATGAAGAGTTAGGCACGACAGAAAAAAATGAACAACAAAGGAAATCTTAACTCTGAGGTGCACTGCTGTTATAATCAGAAATTTCTTGTCTACTTTTTGCTGATGTGAAGGATCCTATGCTGCTTCTTTTTTAGGGCATTTGAGTAGAAACAGCTAACAGTTACACCTTAGTATAAATGTTTTCATTTATATATTTCATTTCAGAGAGAATAGTAGAGTCTAATAAAACTCTATCTATTCAAATGAAATTGTCATTACTTCTAAGCACACAGTCTAGTCAAGCCTGCCTGTTTCCTGTCCCACAGAGACACTGTTAATCACTGCTTCTTTGTTTTTGTTGTTGTTCACAACTAGAGTGCTTCCCTCTTTCCCCTCTGTCTACACAGATCTTATCCATCACTGAAGATCCAATTCATGCCTCACCTACTCCATGAAGGCTTTGCCGCTTACTCTGATCCTCATTGATTTCCATCTTCTCTAAACTTCTACAAAATTTACTGTCTATTCCAAACAAATTGACACTTAGTTGTAAACTGTTTTATGTTATTTATTGATGTTTCATGCATGTTAACATTGTCTTTAACTAAATTGGAATCCCCTTGAGGGTAAGCATTATGTCATATATAACTTCTGTATTCTATCATAGCAGCAAGTACATTATATGGCATAGCATACCTTCACCAGCCTAATCTTCTGTAACCATCTCTTTCATCATTCTAAATTTTATCTCAAGAACCTTTAATGGCTTCGCAATATCTATTGAATAAACTCAAAACTTCTTACCCCAGCATTCAAAGCCCTCATTTGGTTCACATCCTCAACTTCACCTTTATATTTTAGCCAAATTCAACAAACCAACAACAGTTCAGGAGTACAAGTTGGATGAACTACATCTTGAACATGTCTGTTAAGGTCATGATATTTTCTACTCCTAAAATCTATTCTCATTTTATTTAAAAAATCCTATTGTTTGTTTAGCTGTGTAACCTTGGGCAAGTTACTTAACCCCAATTGCCCTCCAAAAGGCAAAAAAAAAAAACCAAAAATCCTATTGTTTCTTTAACATCAAGGTAATGTGCTATGGATTCCCTAATGTCCTCCTTGATTCCTCCATGCAGAAGTATACCCTCCTTCCTATGAACAATCAGAACTTTGGTTGTTAACATTAACATTATCTGCATTTTATATTTATTCCTTTTGTTAAGTATTTCCAAATTACATTTTAATCTGGTTTGTATCACACTTAGGAGTGCTTCTGACTGCAAAGGCAAGTGTTTGACATCTCTACTGTAACTACTTAAGAAAGATATCTTTTCATGTTCTTTAGCACCTGGCCTTTTCAGATAGAAAAAAAAAATGTTAGATGAATAAAAAATAGTAGATCATCATTACATAGTACACCTCAAAGCATTGTGCATGATTATCATAGCAACCTAGTGAGATCAAAAGTACAACTACTATCCTTAGTTTACAGATGAGAAAACAAAGACGGAGATAGTAGATGACTTGCTCAACTTCACGTAGATAGTAAGTGGCAGAACCAGGTCATGGACCTCAGTTTTCTGATTATTCTATATCCAGTTATTTATTTCCATTACACTTTCACTTCATGGATGGAAAAATGTAAAATAAAGAAACAACCCCCCCACTATTTTACATGTGATATTTTGTTTTGTCTTATTCTAGATTCTAAAGTACAAGGTTTTGTGAGGGGAGGGAAGACTTACACATTTTAGAAGAAAGAAAAGAAAGCAGTGGACCAGAAACCAACACCATGAAAGAAAATCAAGGGGACAACTCACCAGAGGTTTGATAGATGAAAATGGACATTTGAAATCATTGATCCTAAAAATACAGAGGACTGGGAGTGGTAATGGATGCATCAAGAAGGCAGGAGTAAGGAAAAAAGCTGATAAAGGTAAGAACATTAGAGGATATGACCTTTGCTTATTGCTTTAACCTCATCAGTTCTGCAGCACACTGTGATGGTGGATTACAAATACTTCAAAATGGAGATGAATCCAAATGCTGAGGGGAATATTAATTAATTTTACTGAATTTATATTGGAAGAAGACATGATAATGAAGTGATTCACATCCTCATTCTGCTCAATGACTGTCTCTAGTACTTTTCATAGGAAGAGTCTGGCAAGCACCATGTAAATAGCACTACAGAAATTCTCCAGAATTTATTTCTATAAAGTGGTGAGTCCTCACTTTTAAAGAGATAAAATTTATAGGCATAATAATAGAGCCAGGCATATTTAGGAACCAGAAGTATCTTTTTCTCCTTGTTTCTGCCTTAATAGAGCAATGATTAAGGACAGTGCAGAGAATGGGGGGAGCAGAGGTGAAAGAACGACCAACATTATTGCCGTTTTACAAGCTTTATAGAATGTTAAAGAAATATATGATGTGTTGGCACCTAAATAGATCACAGAAAGAAGGAAGCTGTAGAATCTGGATAAGCACTGAATTTGGAACTGTTAAGACTCAGCTCTGACACTTACTAGCTATGTGACCACGGGTAAGTAACTTAACTTGTCTAGCTTCACTTTTTTTTTCTCATTAGTAATTGGGGAAACTAGTATTAATAGCTGACATTTATACTGAACTTTAAAGTTCAAAAAATATTTTATACATATCACCTCATTTGAGGCTCCCAGTAACTTCATGAAAGGAGGACTAGTTAAACTAAGATTTTATTTTTCTTATCTAAAAAAATGAATGAGTTGGAGGATAACACATTCAAGATCCTTTCCAGCTCTAGAACTATTTTCTTATGAGGAAACTGAGGCTCAGAGAGATTATGTGACTGTCCATGATCACAAAGTTTAGACAGTAAGCCTCAAATCCAGGTTTAAATCCAGTACCTCCAAGCTGGCTCACACAGTTGTTATGAACAAAGAATTTAGTAATCTGTCAAGACGTTTATAGATGTCATCAAATCATCATAAAATTTAGAGCTAGACGGGATCTTATATAGTCCAATTCCTTTATTTTATTAATAAATATAGACACAAATATAATAGAACTGATTGGAAACAAGGTGTTCTGATTGTAAGTTCAATGTTTTGTTGTTGCTATTAATACCTCCCATGTCTAGATATGCATAAAATTAAAATTAATATTAGTCTATTCAATGGCTTGTCATTATTTTTATTACAACTAAATTTACTAGTTTAGATTTAGCAAATTGGAAGGATCATTTTTTTCTAGCCCATTTTTTTCAAAAAGACTTTTAAAATTATTTTTTTCATTAAAAGGCAAAGGAGAAAATTGGATGCTTGTATAAAATATTGATCCTTATTAGACATGAGCTTAGAAACTTTCAAAGGAAGTCTCTAATAATTGAGTTACGTAGAAGAATTAAGATGCTTCATTACTGAATTATTTCTCCTATTCAAACTAAATATTTACAATCCAAAAGTGAATGTTAAACATTTCTAACTGGTTTTAATGTAACACTAAACAAAGTTTGATAATGACTATTGTCAATGATCACTGTATGTTCCTAAGGAAAAAATCATCGATTAGGATAGAAGTGAAACTGTCTCTGTGATTAATCCATATGAAGACTAATATTTAGTGATTATTGACCCATATATGATGGTTTGGCCTTTTGTAGTTATTGTCTTACATGATAACTCATACTTAAGCAGCATTGTCTAAGAAATCAGTATTCTCAAAGATGACACTTATTCTATTTGGACAGTTTGGCTCTCTTTTATTTAAATCTATTATGTGGAACATTAGATAAGGGAAAAGAAAATAATCAAAATGGCCATATGATAATTTTGTTATAAAAATATTTGCACTGGACTAAAAAGCTAAACCTCCCCCCTTTCCTTTAAATGCCAATAGAAAGTAACTAGAAATACTTTGGGGAAAAAATAAAATCACCAGTCTATGAATAAAAATTGGAAGACCATCATGGCAGGAACAAATATAGTTTCTTTTTTTACAGTAAAACAAAATATTTCTCTGTTATACTGTACATATTAGTCAGACAGAAGATGGAAAATGTGAAATGCTTTGGGTAATTAAGATCAATTAGGCATTATATAACATCTATTGAATGGGAACAGAGTGCAAACATATCTACATAAACACATAAGATATAAGAGACAAGATACATTCTCTTTTACTACCTCTCTGACTTCCCCTGCTATTCCCTACTCCCCAACTTTTGACACTACCTCTGGATACTTCACTTATTTCCTCACTCTAGTTGTATAGGGAAAATGGGAATATTGTTGGAAAGTGAATGAAAAGACTAGAGGGATAAAGGGACAGACTAGGGTGCAGAACTAGGGAATTGATTTGATGCACACATGTTCCTAGAGTGCAGGACTGAGTGGAAGACTTGGAGTCAGAAGACCTGGGCTCAAATTGAGAAAATAAAATTTTGTAATTGCATTAATTCTGTACTTGCCCCAATTTGTTGTAAAATTACCTAAGCCACGTCTCTTTTGCCTCTGAATTAAGTTGAGAAGTTCAGCTTTCCTCTCTGAGCTAAGTTGTCCTCTAAATCACCTTAATTCAAAGAAATATGTTGTCTCTATACATCTTACTGGTCATTAAGGGAGATCTCTTATCTCCCTCAACTGGACATTATGGGATAGCTGTTATATTACTAACAAGCTTTGCAAGATGCAGGTGGGCACCAGGAAGTCTGTTAAGTTATGCTGTTATGACAGCAACATTGGCTGTCCTTCACGAAAATCTGTGCTGTCATCATTGTGACTCTAACCATGCAGATGGACCACTACCAATGAGCTTTCCATAGCAACAAGATGGAAAGAGGGTTGTTGCTAGCCCTGCATTTCTAGCTTCCATCTACTCATATTATTTTCCATCACATAAGCTACTTCAGACTTTGTAACCAATAATATTGTTTTATGCTTCTGTTCTTTGTTCTCCTTTATTTCCCAAAACTATGTGAAGGCTGGTAAGCCCTACCTTATGGCCTTTGACTGACGGAGGAATTGAGAGAACCCTTTTTATCAGTAATTGCTAGCCTTACCAATAAAATGAATATGCATAGAACTTTGTGCGTCAGTTTGCCTTAATTTCAACTATAACAAGATCCTGGCTCTTTTACCTAGTAACTACAAGACACACATCCCTTCTCCCCTCCAGGCTTTAGTTTCCTCATCTGTAAAATGATCAATGATATCTAATTCAAATATAAACAGGCACCATTAAGTCAAACATAAAGATTCCTGTAGGTCAGATATTGACTTGGAAAATCACGTATCAATACTGTCTATATTTTATTGTTTTTATTTATTTTGCTAAATAATTTTCAATTACATTTAAACTAATTTGTGCCATAATTGGAGGCATTGTTAGCCACATGTGTCCAACAATGTTTGAAACCTTTAAAATAGATGATCTTCAAGGTCACTTTCCATCCTAACATCTGGCAAGTGTAAGAATTTGTGCCAATTAAAAGGAAATATATTTTGACTCAATTAAATGTAGAACTTAAAATCAATTACAGCTGTCTCCATTGAAAAGTACTGATGTGCGGTAGCACTGTATGAATTGCATTTTCACTGAAAGTTTTCAGGCTAGAGGCATACTTCATGAAGAAAATGTTGAGGAAATACTAAAGTCTTTTCCTTCTCTAAGTTTCTACCATTCTATAAACTATGATATATGCTATCTGACATTAGACTTTCATTAAATAGAAAAAGTAAGATAATATAGAAGTTTTTTCCACAAATCTATTGGAAACTGAACAAAGCAAAAATGTGTTGATTAATGTGTTTGAATATGTAATATATGGATAATTTGTCCTCATTAGATGATTATGAA
The DNA here is from genome assembly GCF_028583685.1 of Petaurus breviceps papuanus. NCBI lineage: Eukaryota > Metazoa > Chordata > Mammalia > Diprotodontia > Petauridae > Petaurus > Petaurus breviceps. The sequence continues at coordinate 36,030,957 of NW_027185712.1, forward strand.
AAAATAAAATTATTTGCTATGGAATGACATGTGACACCTATAAATTCATCCATCACCATCTTACTACCCCCTGGAATCATCCATCAAAATTTGGAAGACCCTGAGATGTCATTAGAAACAATTCATGATTCTGAGGAGTTGATGAATATCCTATACTGACCTGAACTTTGAAAACTCTTCTACTGTGGCTCCAGATTGCAATTTATCACAGCTCAGGTGATATCCTGGCTTCAATCATGTCTGTAGGTTGGTTCTGAGGAAGCTGAAGATAATGGAACATCCTTCAACCTGATCTCTTTCTTACTCAAGAAAATTGGCTATGTTTTAAATGCATAGTTTTTATATCCAGAATTTTTGCAAGTAAGAGAATGAAAGAATAGAAGGAGAATAAAATGGATCAAAGGGTATAACATATTATTTTTGTAGTCATTTTGGTGAAGAGCTATTATGTAATCAGAGTGGATTCCAACATGAGGTCTAATAAATTCTCTTTTGTAGAGCCCTTGAACAATTCACAGGATGTTATTCTTAATGACAACACTTAAACAGCTAATTCTCAATAGTTCTATAATAGACCATTAGTTAAGATTTTTCACCTGGTTTTCTTAAAGAAGAAAGGAACAAAGGAAATAAATTGGAATGTTGTTTTTTTTTACTTTCCAGAAGAATACACACACACACACACACACACACACACACACACACACACACACCAGGCATTGTGGTCTAATGGATAGAGCCCACCTTGTAATCAAGAATACCTGGGTGCCAAGTCTTGCCTCTAACACTTACTGGTCATTCTCTTTGACCTCTCTGCAGTCTTCGGTTCTGTTGATCACTCCTCTTTGATACTCTCTTCTTTCTAAGTTTTTGGGACAACACTCTCTCCTGGTTTTTCCCTACTTATTTGACCACTCATTCTCTGTCTCCTTTGCTGGATCCTCTTCCAGATCATGCCCTCTAACTGTAGGTGGTCCACAAGTTCTGTCCTGAGTCTTTCTCTCTTTTCCCTTTATACTACTTCATTTGGTGATCCCCTCAGCTCCCATGGATTAATTATAATCCTTTTGCTGATGATTTTCAAATTTACTTATCCTTCCCCAATCTCCCTCCTGACCTCCAATCTCACATCTCTAACTGCCTTTTAGACATCTTGAATTGTATATCCAGTAAAAATTTTAAACTCATTATGTTCAAACCAAAACTCATTATCTTTCCCCCTAAACTCTCCTTCCTCTAATACCTTCCCTATTACTGTAGAGGACAACACCATCAGGCTTACTCTAGGACTCATGGGGCTGACAGATGGTGCAGTGAATAGAGCACCGGTCCTGGAGTCAGGAGGACATGAGTGCAAATCCAGCCTTAGACATTTAACACTCACTAGTCATGTGACCTTAGGTAAGTCACTTAACCCCAACTGCCCTGCCTTCCCCCTCCAAAAAGAAAAAAAAAGAATCTAGGAATCATCTTGGATTCCTCATTATCTCTTTCCACACTCCCCACTCCCATATCCAAGCAGTTGTCAAGGCCTGTTGATTCCACCTTTGCAACATCTCTTGAATATATCCCCCCTTTCTCCTCTGATACTGCTACCACTCTAGTACAAGCCTTCATTATCTCACATCTTAATTATTAAAATAGCCTGTCTGTGAGTCTACCTTCCTCAAGTCTCTCCCCACTCCAATCCACCCTCCATTCAGCGACTAAAATAATTTTCCTAAAACACAAGTCTGATCATGTCACAAACACCTGTCCACTCCATAAACACCTCTAGGCTTCCAGCTACCTCCAGGAGCAAACATAAAATGTTCTGTTAGGCCTGACACAACCTTTTGGGGGTCCAGGTGACTCTAGGAGTCAACGTTGCAAAGTACTTGCTGATCTGTACAAGCAGAGTGAATTTCCATACTAGCAGTTCCCCTACACCAATGAAATTACAGGTTAAGACAAAAATAAAAAAGCTATAAAGAAAAGAAACAAAAGGAAGAGAGGAGAGGAGAGAAGAAAAAGAAAACATGTATTCAGAAGTCCACCCAAGTAAGAATGAATAAAAGTGAAAGAGCAGGTGGGTTCAGTTTTTGGAAATTATTCACATACCTATCACAACCTCTTTTAAGGGTCTATAATTTTTTTTCTCCTCTTTACAATGTTCAAACCATGACTATTAGTACAACTTCAGGAAAGATATCAGGTCCACAGAAACCATGGTGGATGTTCAACTATCTGAAATTTATTTAAAACTACTTAAAGACCAAAATGTGTATAGCAGCACTTTTGAGGTTGCAAAGACCTATGAATAAAATATATCATCAGGGATTGGAAAGCTGTTTAACAAACGTTGGTCCATGGATATAATGAATATTACTGCTCCCTAAGAAGTAATCAACATGATGGATACAGGGAACCATGAGAAGTAGCATATTAATTGATGCAAAATGAAGTTAACAGAATCAGCAAAACAATATAAACAATGACTGCAGCAACATAAATGGAAAGAACAAAACAATCAAAACTGAAAGCAGTGAAATTAAAATAAGTAAGTTTAGCTTCAAAGAGGGAGTAGAAGAAGATACTCTTATTTCTTGCAGAGGTGCACTTGATAAATTATAAGTTTCTTCAAAGTGTACCCCTGAAAATTAGCATCTCCCCAAATATAGCATAGCTGTGTAAGTGCCTATAATTCTTTTTTTTTCTTTTTGGAGAGGGGGAAAGCAGGGCAATAGGGGTTAAGTGACTTGTCCAAGGTCACTTATATAGGCTAATAAGTGTTATTTTAGAGAGTGTTATAAAGAGGTTGTGGGGGGGCGGAGCCAAGATGGCGGAGTAGAAGCACGACCCTCCTGCGGCTCCGGCTTCCACCCTCCCCAATCCATGTAAAAAGGGGACTCTAAACAAACTTTGGAGCTGCAGAACCCACAAAATGACAAAGAGAAGCTAACCTCCCGATGAGAACATTCCAGCAGGCCGGCAGGAATAGGCCAGCCCAATGCTCTGGGAGCGGAGCCCAGCACCGGTGCGCAGAGGCTTTAGCCCCAGCGCGGGCCTGACCAGCCGCCAGCCAGAGGGACTCCAGATCAGCAGCAGCTGTGGCCATTTCCAGATTTATCAATACATAGATGCGAAGGACAAGGTGAGAGGCCAGTGCATTCTGGACTTTGGGAACCAGTAAGTGGGAGTGCGTGGCTTTTACCCCCGGGGCGAGAAACCGCTGAGACACCAGCGCCATGTGGTGGCTTCAGCTCCTGGCCTGCAGAGTGTAGGGGGACCAAGCACCAGTCTGAGGGGTAATCGCTCTTGCTTTAACCTGCTTGGATCTGGATTGCAGTCTAGGGTGGAGGTCCTGGGGTGTGTGTCCAGCTTACCAGAGCGTGTGGAGACCTCAGAGAGGGCACCCATCTAATACTTCCGGCAGCTGAGAAAACCCCAGTGTTTGGGACGAAAACTCCCCTGTCTGGTGGCAGAGTCCTACTGTGGCAAAAAGCCCAAAAGTCAAATCATTGAGTGGCAAAATGAGCAGGCAAAGGAAACAAAGCAGACAGAAGATTCCAACATTACACTCCTATTTTGGGGATAAGAAGGAGCAAGGCATGGAACAGGAGGAAATCAGTGAAGTCAGAACTCCTGCACCAAAAGCTTCAAAGGAAAATACAAGCTGGTTACAGGCC